>NW_024356249.1:17122964-17307923 GCF_902729225.1 Pteropus medius
ACTTTTTCTCCCTCTCTTTCTCACACACATCCATATACATTCTGATGCTTCAGAAGCTCCTTCTTTGGAGTCCAGGTCTGCATCAAAAGACCTTGTTCTACTACATTTTCTATAAACATTTACTATGGTTCTTAAATGCATTAGGCAAAAAGACTGTGCAAAATTATATATATATTGTTTATTTCTTGAAACTACAGAGCAACAATTTTAGTTTATTTTATGAAGACAAGTAGTCTTTTATTTTCTTTCTTTTTTTCTTTTCTTTTTTTTTTTTTAATTTTTTTGTTCTGATATGAAGAGTTGGCCAGGCTTGCCCCAACCAAACTTATAAATTTTGCTCAAGTCAAATTTCCTCAGATCATTAGTTTTTCCAACAAAAAGGAAATGTATGTTTGCCAATGAATGCCATTTTAATCCTTTCTAGAATCCTTCATTTTTTATTCCTTTCAATTAGTCTCTAGATTTTGGCCTCTCATTTTTAGATGGACACTCCCACTCTTTTCTGGAAGCTTAGTCTCTCCCAATGAGCATGGGAGGAATAACTTTGGAAACACTCTTATCTGTTTTGCTTTAATTCTTCATCTGTTTTATTGGAGGGTGGGGGTAGAAAATCCAAGTGTCTATAACTGTGGACCACAAATCTTTCTCAGCCAAATTCTTATTTATAGAAAAGCAAAGGACTGCTTGACCCCATCATCTCTTTAAGAAGCAAGACTGCTCATAACTAAAACTAAATGACGTTTAAAAATATTATTGAACTAAAACATGATATATTAATAATAATAGGTAAGTAAAACTATAGCCACTATTAATTTGGTCTAAAAACAAGAAACAATTATTATCATTTAACTGACAGAAAAAAAAAGAACAATGGGATAAATTGTAGGAGATAAACAAATGTCAAGCAAATCTGAGTTTGAATCCCAACTCTATTATTAAAATCTATGGTTTAGAGATGTTATTACTCACCTGTAGCCTGTTTCCTTGGTTATAAAATGACCATATAGATCTACCTCTTGTGAGGGCTAGAAAAGGTAGCAAATCTCACTTTCTATCTTTTTTTAAATTATTTTGTTTGCCTGTTTTTGTTTTTTTATGAGAAGTTAGCAAATTGAGGACCAAATCTTACTAGTAAAAAACTAGACAGAAAAACAAATACTAATAAAACAGAATAGACACCCTAGAAGTTGAATTGCTGACAGAAAGGAATGTCTTAAATTTTATTAATTGCATTAAATGACATGAAAAAAATAAATTAAAGAATAGTAGAAAACACATCGATTGAGGAAAAATAGAGATGAACAAAAGGATATCTGTAGCATTTGAAGTAGAAAATCTAACAAATAACATTTTAAAGTATTCAATTGTTGTAATGCAGAAAACTTTCTCTACCATGTATGAATCTATATCTATATCTATATCAATATCTATATGAGAGAGAAGGAGAACGTTATTAGCTTTGACCTGAAATACTATTTCCATTTATATATGGGGATTTTTAAAGTTTTCTTTTCATTCTTAGGTACAGTTTGGGATAACTTCCCCCACATATACCTCAAGAATGTATTTCTTACTTTATAATAAAAAAAATCTTGCAAAAGTTTTAATATAAAAACATGTTATAAGTAGCATTGTGCATTCATTCATAGTTGGATTTCTTTTCATCACCACATATTTGATGTCTTTTACCCCATCTACCTCCCTCCTTCCCCTTTTCCCCTGGTAACCACTAGTCCACTGTCCATGTCCATGACTCTCTGTTTGTTTGTCATGTTTGTTTGTTGTTTTTAGAATTATCACTTATATGTGGGATGTAAATCTAATTTTTCATATTTACAGTAGTCCTGATCTCATATTTACAGTAGATCCTGATATCCAAGGAGCTTAAGGGTGGGAAGGAGAAGGGGGAGCAGAGAAAGGAATAGATAAAGAAATCAATAAGCAGAACAAGAAAATCACCAAACAACAATAAGACATGAGAAAGGAACCCCAGCAAATACAATAGAAAATTAGTAGAATGTAAATAAATAAAAAGAGTAACAGGGAATGAGGGGAAACACAAGCAGCAAGCCAAGATTTGTTTTTAATTCCTTAATGATGACTATTAGTGTGTTTTAAATGGAGTCAGGCAATGTTCTTTTTCCAGCCCTGCAGGCTTGTACTTTTCAGAGATTCGCACAAAATTGACTTTAAACATTCAATATAAAAGACAAATAAGAAAGTTTATAGTCCAAATTCAAGGACAGACAAAATGGGCATCTCATCATTTTAAAAAATATAAAGTCTTCCAAATTTGAGGGCAATAGGTAAGTCTACTTAGTTCACATTACCTCTCTCAGTACAAGGCTCTTTGTTAAAATACTCGATTTTCTGATCCTCTGCCTAGGAAAATAGTGTGCAGTCAGTGGAAAAGCATTGTGATGTTAAAAAAAAAAAAGTAGAATGTTGCTTTTAATCCTTTGGATGCTTATAAGAAACCACAAATTCATTTTGCAGACATACTTTTATCTGTTTGCAATTGAAATTGAAAATTGCAGTGAGCTACTTAAAAGGAGCCTCACTGAATGGAATTTGTTATATAATAGAGCTACTTTCAAAAGTGTCATTGTATATCTTAGGGCTACCACCAGCCTTTTGCATTGTAGATAGTATACATAGAATTAGAGGTCAGTATATATCAAAGATATTTAAAAATATAGTTACTGAGCAGCAATTATGGAAAGAGGCTGTGCTTATTTCTAAGAGTGAAAAGAGGGAATATATATACTTTCTTTGGTCCTAAGACATTTAAAATTGAATTGCTTTATTGGCAGTACACTATCATCATAGCTACTTTATTTAGGAGGTACTTAGAAAACTGAAAAGAAAGATAATGATCCATCACTTAACATTTAAAAAGGTTTATGACATATTCTGATAACCAGGTGTTGATAACCAGGCTGTGGATCTGGACCAACAAATCCAACTCATGGCCCAAACCCCAAAGTTGCAAACCCCAACTTTAATTCACAATGGGCCTTGCTCACTCATATTTATTCATGTTTATTTTGTTCATTTGTTATACTGGAGAAGAGTTCTTCAGAGAAACAGAACTAATAAAGAAGATGATAGATGATAGATGATAGATGATAGATGATAGATGATAGATGACAGATGATAGATAGATAGATAGATAGATAGATAGATAGATAGATAGATAGATAGATGGATAGATAGATCGATCAAGAAATATGGCTCACACAGTTTTATAACTGTGAGTCCAAAATTTGTAGGGCAGACCAGCACCCTGGAAATTCAGGCAGTTTCTTTCTTGCAGTCTTGGAGCAGAATTCCTTCTTCTTCAGAAAATCTCAATTTATGCTTTTCGAAAACAGTCTAATCTAGTTTTTTTATACACCAGGAGCTTTCCTCAGAATTTTTGCTTACCTATAACACTGAAATTAGAAACTCTAAGTAGATATTTTTATTAAACTTATCACTTAAGACAGAACCTAGAAAAAAAATATATGGACAGGAGACTATAAATGCCTTTTAATCCCAAATTTTTTCAGTCTTTCCTTATTTTTTGTTCACTCTTTCTCTCTTCTAATTTCACTGAGAGTGATGTAAATACTTCATTTGATTTTTTAAAAATACAACTCTCTTCTGCCTGAAAATATGGCTTTATAAGAAGATTTGATGGGCAGAAGTACCTAGATATAAGTTAGTTTTCTTTGGGAAATCATCCAACATAGCCACTAAAGCAGTGTCAATGGGTAGAAAATTTCTGTTACACAAGATGAATAAGTTCTAGAGGTTTGTTATACAACATTGTGCCTATAGATAACAATACTATAATGTATACTAATAAACCTGTTAAGAGGGAGATCTCATGTGAAGTCCTTTTACCACAATAAAATAATAAAGTATTTTCTTCCTGTGCATATTCCTGTTTCTCTTCACAGATTTTTAGATATGAGAAAGTCTCCATAGGCATCAGTTAACACTGTCTCTTTCTTACACACACATACAAAAAAGGAAAAGAAAAAGAAAGAAAAAGAAAAGAAGCTTCATAAGTTTATAAGAAATAGCTACAGATCCAAACTAGTATTTTTGAGAACTAAATGGAATACAAATCACTTCCCAAGCCATCAAATTTTTAACTACTCAGATGCAGTGACTTGCATTATTACCTGGCCAGCTTTTCTCAGTACCTTTACATGGTGCCAGTGTAACTATTAGCTTTGTCTAAAAGTGCTCATTTGCTACCCAGTGATGACAATTATCTGTCTCCTCCTTTTCACAGACTCTTAATCTCTAAACTGAAAATGCTGTCAGCCAAATTTATAGATGTCCTCATTTGAGGCAAGGACATCAAATCCATAGAGTATGTCGAGCAGTGAGTATGCCAGCAAACCAAGCCATGACATAGTAAATAAAAGAGCCCAACAGGCAACAAAGTCAAATGATGGCTGCCAAGTGATGGTTGCTTGATCTAAGGAAATGGGCCAGGCTCCATGGATCAGATTAGAATTAAATGATTAACCCACAGGGTTGGAAGAGCTTACTGAGATACCAGCTAGAATTCTAGTGACCTAGAGGGATCCCCATAGACTGAAGCAGCTGCTACTTCTGCTATGCCAGCAACACACAGGCTGAATTCATTTCTATTTTCTCAGCTTCTAATTAATACCATGAAACACGTATTTTACCCCATGTTCCATCAAAACATAGACTAGATTGTTTCTTCCTTTCCTAAAGTGTCATCATAAATATACTTTAGAATTTATCAATATGATGCTCTCAGCAGTCTAAATCTCTCTCCCACATGGAGAAAAGTTGAGTCCAGTCCATTCCAGGCCACCTTCTTCATATAGCAGGACAAGCTGTATTCTGGGATCTTCTCCAGATCCCAGTCTCCTCTTCCTGGCATTGGAGTCAAGCACCTTTGCTCTCAGCTGTCTAATTCTGCAACCTTCTGGAAGAGCATGGGACCTGGGGTTTAATTCTCCCCCTTCCTAAGTTTCACTGCTCTGAATGTTCCATCTCATGCTGTTCTTCCCCTCCTCTAATTAAGACTGTGATTCTGGCCTATACGAAATTATATACTTGTACAGTACTTAGCAGTTTTCAAAGTGGCATCACTTTATTTTCTCATTTCTGCTTTAAATTTAAATCTACTGTTAACTAGGAAGGAGTTGTTATTCTCATTGTAGATATGAAAAAAAAGGAGGTTCAAACATTAATTAAAGACTTCCTCAAGGACACAAAATTAAAAACAGAAAACAATTTTGTGGTCCAAGGTGGATTATTGATCACACATAATGTGTGACCAAGAATTTATAGGTTATCTGAATTACTATTCCTAAAATACTACAATATAGCTAGAGAATTCAGTCCTTAAGATTAATAAATATATAATTTAAGTTCAAGTAACTTAAGTGACTTTGATTAGAGGAAACTACAATATCAGTGTCAGAGAAAGAGACTATTTTTTCCTTTTTTATTTTTTAATCTAAAATGCAATGTCATCAATGCCCCGATCCTTAGATGTCTGAAAATAAAAAACAAACATCATAAATAGAATGTCTTTATGTTAATTAATTCCACAAGCATTTATCTAGGTATAATTCTTAGGTATATGTACAGTAAAGGCTTGTACCATGACACATGTATATATAATGATGAAAGATTCAACAAAGAGCAAGTTCTGTCTCTACTCTTTAGGGGGGGTAGACTACTTTTAATTTGCACAAACAACTGAAAAAAAACTAGCACATACTATATAGCATAAGTCCATACTATAACAATGTCGTCAATAGGTTCTTAGAAGCTGCAACTTTAAGAAAAAACGATGTATAATAAAACCATTTTTACCATCAGCTAAGTGATATAAACAAGAGGTAAGTTCCTATGGCATATTTCTGATCACAAAAACATTACCAAACTTCTAAATAAAGATCTAAAATGGTTCTAATATTAAACATTGAAATTAATCTGAGCTATACATACATTTAAGAAAGATTAATAAAAACAAATAAGATGATAATTTTCCAACCCATGACTCCAGTTCAGAGTCATGGGTGGCCAGAGCCTATCCCAGCAGCTCAGGGCACAAGATGGGAACCAACCATGGACAAGACAATCTTCCATCACAGGGCACACTCACACTCTTACTCACACTCACCCACGCTGGGACAATTTAGACATGCCAATTTACCCAATGTGCATGTTTTGGGGATGTGGGAGGAAAATGGTGTACCCAGAGAAAATCCATGCAAATATATGGAGAACATGCAAACTCCACAGAGACAATGGCCCCGGCCGGAAATCAATTTTTTCCTCATTTACATTATAACAAAACAATGTTGAACAAAATGGTATTATTTGAGGATCTGCTGTACTTACTGTGTGTAAGATACTTTGCTGAACACTTTATAGGCCTTAGTTACTTTACAGATCAAAAACCTAAGCACATAAGGTTAAGCAATCAGCCCCAATTTCCTAGTGGGTAAGAGTCAAAATGAATTTAAATAAAAGAGAGTAATTTTTCACTTAACATTGTTGATAGGTTCTTGGAACTGTGGCAAAACAATGTATAACAAAATCAGTTTTACTATATATCAATTTTGTTAATTGACATAAACAAGTGAAGGAAACAACTTTGAATGAAATAATGTTATTCAAGGACCTGCTACCTACTTAAAGCAAAAGAAAATAACACAACCTGGTCAAGTACAACTTCCTGGCTCCTTGATCCGTTATTTGCTTCTTCAGTCTTTTCCTTAAATTAATTTCATACATAACGAATCCAAAAAGCACAAAAATATTCCCCAAATAAACTAGCAATTGTCACCAAACTAGAGGAATAAGAAATAGTCCCCAGATATGTATGAAAGAGATATCTTTACTGGTGCTATTGCATCTGATAATGAGAGAGAGAGCAGAACCTAATCTGAAATTCTACATGATAAAGAAAAAAAGAGAAAATATTAAGTTCCCAATATCTCCAGTCCATGCACTGAAGGATGTATTATGTCAAGGAGTAGAAGAGATAAGAGGGGGAACAGTGGAAGAGAAGATCTGCATAGAGATTAGGTAAAAAGGACAGCCAAGCAGCACCATCCCAGGAGCTCCATATCACTTTATCACAACACAGTACCCTCGTCATGACAACATCAATAGCTGTGTAGTTGCCACACAGAAACCACCCAAAATGTAACGATTCCCCATTAATCAGTAAGAACATCTGCATCTATTGCTCATGCTCATGTAGTGAATAATGATTTAGTAGCTCTGAATGCTAGAATAAGGCTTTGTGAGATTTAGAAAAAAAAGAATAATTCATATTATCATTCTGAGAAAAATTCCAGCTTGTATGATTTGCTTTTTCCCTCAGCAAATAAATACAAAGGATCTCTTCTAAAGAAAGGAAATAAAGATTTTTTTTTTGCCTTAAGTAATGTCCATGGGTGTTAATATTTTGATGGCATACATTTGGTTAATAAATAAATGAATTATAAGGCAAATTGCTTTTTAAAATAGTTTCTTTGAAAAATTTTTATTTGGTTCTAAATTTATATCAATTCAAAGTTCACTAAGATGGAGATACAGGAGGCTCCTGAGCTCATGAATGCACAAATGTAAATCTACACACAGAGTAATTTCCTCTGAAAGAGATCCAGAAACTAGTTTAGCAACTCTTACACATAAAATGAATGAGAAAATATCCAAATAGAAACAGATAGAAAAGGCTGAGTGACATTCTCATCATAAATCTCAAGCCCAATACAATGCCATGCAATCAGAAACCTCCAACTCCCTGAAGAGTGAATGGTTTGAACTCTACATCTAGCACTCAACTTTTAAAACTCTCACTGGAATGATGGGGTTCCAAAGTACCTAGATCTGAAAGCCATCATTTAAAGACAAAGAGTGTCACAAAAGACAAAGAAGGTCATTATATAATGATAAAGAAGTCAGTTCATCAAGAGGATATAACAATTGTAAATATTTATGCACCCAAAATAGGAGCATTTAAACATATAAAGCAAATATCAATAGATCTTAAGGTGGATATAGACAGCAATACAATAATAGGGGACTTCAATATGCCACTTTAAACAACCAATAGATCCAAACAGAAAGGTAATAAGGAATCGTTGAACTTAAACTACACATTAGACTAGATAACTCCAGCAGCCTTATTGAAAATGTTGCATCCAAAATTAGCAAAATACACATTCTTCTCAAGTGCACATGAAACATTTCCCAGGATAGAGCATATGTTAGTACAGAAAACAAGTCTTAATAAATTTAGAAAGACTGAAATTATATCAAGTATCTTTTTTGGACCACAATGGTATGAAACTAGAAAGCAATTACAAAAGAAAAATAGAAAATTTGCAAATATGTGGAGATTAAATAACATGCTCCTGAAGAACAGTGAGTCAAAGAATTCAAAGAGAAATGAAAAAATATCTGAGACAATGAAAATGAAAACACAACTTAACAAAATCTGTGGATGCAGCACAGCAATTCTAAAAGGGAAGTAATATTAACAACTACATTAAGAAAAAAAAAAGACTTCAAATAAATAATCTAATTTTATATCTCAAGGAACTAGAAAAAGAAGAAAAAACTAAGCCTAAAGTTAGTGGAAGGAAGAAAATAATATAACAAAGTGAAAATAAATAAAATATAGACAAAAAGACGATAGAATTAAAAATTAATGAAACTAAGGTTTATTTTATTTTTATTATTTGGAAAAGATAAAATATACAAACCTTTAGCTAGACTTTTGGAAAAAAAGAAAGGACTCAAATAAATAAAATAAATTATAAATGAAAAAAATATTATGACTGGTATCAGAGAAATATATAGGATCATAAAAGACTATGATGAATAATTATATGTCAAATAATTATATGTCAGCAAATTAGACAACCTAGAATAGATAAATTCTTAGAAACATACAAACTACCAAGACTGAATTATGAAGACAGAAAATCTGAACAGACCTACTATGAGGATGGAGATGAATCGGTAATAAAAAAACCTCCCAACACAGAAAAGTTCAAGATCATATGACTTCACTGGTGAATTATACCAAGCATTTAGAGAAGTAATACCAATTCCTTTTAAACTCTTCCAAAAATAGAAAAAGAGGAAATGCTTCCCAACTTATTTTACAGGGCAGCATTACTTTGCTACCAAAGCCAGAGAAGGGCATTCCAATATTCCTGATGAATATACATGTAAAAGTCTTCATCAAAATATTAGCAATCTAAATCAGTAATACAGTAAGAGGATCATACACTATGACCAAGTGGGATTTATTCCAGGAATGCAAGAATGGATTAACATCTGTAAATAAAATAAATGTGACAAACCACATTAACAAAATAAAAAATAAAAATTATATAAACATCTCAATAGATTACAGAAAAAGCATTCTACATAATTCAACAGTTTTTCATGATAAAACTTAAAACCAACTGGGTATAGAGAAAACTTACCTCAATATAATAAAGGCCACATATGACAGACCCACAGCTAACATCGTATTCAACAGTGAAATGCTAAAAGCTTTTCTCTAAAATAGAGAAAAGACAAGAATACCCACTCTTGCCATTTTTATTCAACATAGGACGAAAAGTTCTAGAGAGCAATTAGTTAAGAAATGGAACTAAAAGTCACCCAAATTAGAAAGGAAAGAGTAAAATAGTCTCTGCAAATGACCACATTATTTCTAGAAAACACTAAAGATGCCACCAAAGTATTGTTAAACTAATAAATGAACTCAATGAATTTGCAGGATACAAGATCAATATACAAATTCAGTTGTGTTTCTGTATACCAATGAGTTATCAGAAAGAGAAATTAAGAAAACCATCCCATTTACAATAACAATGAAAGAAAAATATTTAGGAATAAATTTAACCAAGAAGGTGAAAGATTTGTATTGAAAACTATAATACGTTAGTGAAAGAAATTGAAGAGAACAAAAATAAATGGAAAGGCATTTCAGATTCACAGACCGGAAGAATTAATAGAGTAAAAATATAAAATTATATTAATACTACTCAATGCATTCCAAAGAATCAATGCAATCCTTATCAAAATTCCAATGGGATTTTTCAAATTAGAAAATAATAATCCTCAATTTTTTTTTAAAGCACACATGATCTCGTATAGCCAAAGCAATCTTGAAAAAGAACATCAGAGGCATCACATTTCCTGATTTCAAACTATATTACAAAACTACAGTAATCAAAATAATATAGTAATGGCATAAAAACAGACACATAGATCAATGGAACAGAATAGGAATCCCAGAAAGAAACCCATGTATATGTTGCTGATTAATTTTTGACAAAGGAGACAATAATATAGAATGAGAAAATGATAGCCCACTCAATAAGTAGTGGTGGGAAAACTAGAAGACACATGCAAAAGAATGAAACCGACTCTATCTTACAGTTTTCCTTTTCATAGATAACCAAGAAAGAATTCCAGAGAATTAATCACACACTGTTAAGGAAACTGTCATGCTGTGCTTGCATAAGGAAGAGAGAAATTATAACATTTCCAACTTATTTAGCCTTCTTAATTAATTGAAAGCATACTTTTGCCTTTTTCAAAGATTTTATTATGAATAGATTTGGTGGCAGTTCCCTATAGGAGACAGTCACCCAATAAGTCATCATAATTCTATTCCATTAGGAAAAGTGATTTACTTAGCCTATATTTTCTCAGGCCTGACCATAATATATATTAATAACATATTATATAAATTATTTTTCAAATTAGTTTCTGTTCTAAAAGAGGAACAGTCTTCCCAAAGGCAGGAAATTTTTAAGAGCAACATTCACTATTCTGTCTGTGAACGTCGACCTTTATAAATGAATCTGACAAATAAGCGTGGTCTCTAAGCTATCTAGTTTCTCCCTGGCCATCTGTTGTATAGCATGATGCCTTACTCAAAGGGCACTGACAATTTTATTTTGAAAACAAAAATTACAGTCAAGGTAAGATGAGATAAATTGCCTCTAAAGAATTTACATTGCATAGACCTACATGTTTGTTTTTAATTTTGATTTTGGTTTTGTTTAGTTTTATTCTACTCTTGTATTTTATTTGCTAGAGAGTAGAGGACATGCTAACTGAATCTTCAAAAAATACGGGGAGAGGGAAGCCTCAGAACAACAACAATGAAAACCTGTCGTTTCCTCATTAAAACTGGCAATATATGAAATTACAAGCATCATTTTATCAATGGGAAGGTCATTCTTGGCATCATTACCCACATTTACTAACTGATTCTCCTTATAAAAAATAAACCTTAAAAAATGAAATAAATGAGAGTGAGATAAGAATAGACTAAGTCTTGCTTCACAGAACATTTTCAGTTAGAGATTAGGTGAATAAAGAACATGATAGTAGCATGCCTGTGAGATAAAGGCATCAACCAGCAGGCACTTCATTCAAATGAAATCCCTTGAAAGACATTGCCATCCAATCTAACATTAACAGAGCAATAAAAATGGTCTCAATCACAAACTATTTATAATATTATTTTGGCTTCACACTTTTTTTTTAAAGAATCTTAAGTACCTGGATAATAAGAAATGAACTACCATCCTTAGTTGATAATTAAATTTATTTTTTTTTCTTTACTTGGTGGATTTTATGTCTTATTCCAAAAAACCACCATATTAAAGTCAGAGATATGCTTTCTACAGTATTCTATGTTTATCCTTATGCTATGATTACAGAATATGGGTAGCCTCATGGATGAGAAACAGGGCTAATAATTTCCCCTACCATCTTTGTTCTCAGAGATGTGGGAGGTTGTAGTCTAACTGTGGACTAACCTTAGAGATCTTACAGTAAGACAATGGTGCCTATAGTAAAATGCTTAATGACTTTTGCATCAAGAATCTATATTATAAAGAAAAGAACATTTCTTGCTTCCCTCATAATGTATGCTTCTTGATAAAGGCTCTTTTTTTTTTCTCTTAATGTAGATACCTTGTGTGATATCTTACTTATTCTCTTTGCCTAACACAACTATGTAATATCTAGTCAGATATGTAATATACTTTATACAAAGCCACATGTAGAGACTGTTTAATAAATAACTACATATAAACCTTAAGATCTTTTCATCGATGTAGTTTTTATAAATTGGCAATTTCCTAAAGAACAATTTCACACTCCGCATAAATCCATCCATCCATCCATTCCTTCATTCATTTCACATCTCATTAAACCTCACTCCAGGGACAATGTCATGCATCTTACTATTAAGCATCACTCATTTAAACACTGATGAGAATGACATAGAAAAAGGCTGGTAACCAAGAGAGTTCAGGAAGATTTAAAAAAAGAGCCAAATCCCTGAAAAGATGAATATGAATGTGCTCCAGAACCTATGAACAGAAATTCAAGGGCAAAATTGAGGAAATTCTTTTTTTTCCTTTGACAATGGTTTTCTTTCCATATAAAAAGGAGGGCAAGAAGTGAAGATGGCATTGATACTTGTTGGTTTATAGATTTCAATATGAAGAGTTAAAGAAGCATTTGTCAGATGGTTTTTTATTTGCTCAATGACATATGGTGTAAGGTCATCAACTGAATGAAAGCAATGGGGAAAACAGGTGGAAGTTTTAGAGAGTGAAGACAAGATATGAAAGAAAAGTAGAGTGAATTTACTACAGAAAAATAATGGGATCTAAGGACAGTATTAAGGATCCACTTGTGTTATTGTCAGTATAAAGTCACCATTGCCCACCTTCCTGGTGTATGATTTTTGTACCAATGATTAGCTGCTGGGCAGCTAGTTACACCCAGTCTTGGCTTTTGTCAAATAAATGCAACAGAGAGTTGAGAGTTAAGAGTATTTCAAAGGAGCTAGAACAATCATCAATAAGGAATCAAGGCTGGATAAAAAGAAATAGAATAAAGGCAGCAAAAGAATAGGCCTAGTGAATATTGCTTGATATTTGCAATGCTCTTCATCATAGTAGGCATTGAATAATAATGTAAAATACATTCTTTCATAGTATGTTTCTGCTTCGAGTTCAGTATTGTTTTTTGCATATATTAAAGAATAATATTGACATGCTCACAGTGAAGAATTCAATTGTCTATCCCTCACTAAGAGCTTTAAGGAGCTACAAAACTACATAAACCCATAATGTGTGTGTATGTATGTATGTATGTATGTATGTATGCATGCGTGCATGCATGCATGTATGTATGTGTGTGTTCACTTCACAAAATTTGCCTGCTTCAGCATATGTTCAAGACTGATATCCAAAGAAATAACAACTAGCCATGATGCAATATTTATGAAACTATAGCTTTTCGAATGAAGTAAAGTTTATAAACCATTTTTAATTAAGTCTCCTCAAATTATTTTGAGTATGAATTTGATAAAAGACATATGATAAAATTCTGCATAGATGTATATTATGCTAGAAGTTTGTAAACTTGTTTCCTAATCAATTCCTCAAAGGTAACAACTGTAAAACTAATGATCTGAAAATTATATATGACAAAAATGAATTCAGTAAAATTTATTCTTTTACAATAAACTGATTCTTGCAAAGGTATTTCACCTTATTGTAATTATATAATAATTTTGTGTATACTATTAAAAAATTTCCTAAAAATATATAGAAGATAAAGCTAACGGTAAGACAGAGAGGCACTATTTCAGTCTCTTGAAAAGCATCTGCTTTATAGAAAAATACAGTAACTTAGCCAGACATGCACAATAACACTCCATCACTAACTCCTTACAGAACATCATCTGATGTTCTTATTCTACAACATTGAATTTTTTCAAAACTATATTTTTAACCTGTTACAAAAATACATCATTGCTTATAGGAAGCACTTTTCCATAGGGACAAAAAATTCTAATATGAAAATGGAATGTTTAACAGATTTTTCATTCTCTTAGTTTGGAAATCAACCTAGAAGCACTAAAGACAAATATAAATGCATTTTGCAACATTACTTACACTGATCTCTATACCTGACTGACTTTATTAAAGTTAACAACTCACTTTTCTCCTTCCACTAAAACTAACTTCCAGTGACCACAGAAGTAATCAGTTCGTATATGATAGAATTTTGAAAAAATTCTTGATTTTGAAAAAAATTGATTTTGAAAAAATTTACATAGAACAAAAATATCTGTATTTTCCATTCTTTTAAAGGCTTTAAACATTCTATTTTTAATGAAAAGAGAAATTTAATATACAGAGTAGATGTAAACTTAAAAAATATCTTTGAATATTGTTCCTTCCAGACAACTAGAACTCCATAATGCTCAAAGAGATATTAAGGGCAGTGCAGAATAGTTTGCCACTTAAAAAAAATTGACCTTTCTGTTTTTACACTTTATAAAGATTTAAACATTGAGATAAGGAAAGAGGTCAGAGAGACTTCACAAAATTGGGAAAAGATAAATAAACTGCTAAAATAAATTCTATGCACATGACAGGATCAGAAATAAACCTCTAATACTGAAAGAAATTATTAATATGTTAGCAATAACTTCACTTTTAATTATAAATGCAACCTAACACTTTATTTTTTGTCTCTAAGTAATGTATGTGTAAGTAACAATTTTAACAAATAGAAATCTAGGTTGATAATATTTATTATTTGAAATTAGACAGTATAACTGTATCTGTCAAACACTAGCCTCTACATAGATATAAATATTAACTAAGTAGCAGTTTTACTATGCCCCCCATTTCTTCCCACTCTTTGCTATAATAAATCCTTAAATTCCCAAACTCACACCACCCATAGACTATCTCTGGAAATTATACTTTTAATGTCATTACATTAAGAAATAACATTGAGGCCAACTTTAGACATGCAACAGGAGCACATAAATAGTGGAGTCAGAACATGAATGCTGGGAGAACTACCTGTAGAAACAAAACTTTGGATCCACTTTGTGGGGAGAAAACAGCCTCAGAGGAAAAAGTCTGGATTCCTGGATAGAGGAGAATGTAAGGTCAACTTTTTTTTATGTTCTTTTGATGCTCCACTATATGGCCCTGGATGGATCACTGCCTGCTCTACTTGAGGTGAGGAGGAAAAATTGTAATGTCTGCCCTTGTTATCTGTTAACTATGCAGTAGCATCAGGGCAGTACCAGAGCTAGGGTCTGTGGGAGAGAGGATAAGGAACAGAACATGAATACACTCTGGCCATATCCTCTTCACTCAGTCTTTTCACTTCCTGCCCCCTCCCCATTACCATGGGTTAGATTATCTCAACTATGGAGGATAGCACTTAAGAAAAGTACAGGTCTCTCAAATGAAGGTAGGAGGGAAGATCTCTGATGACCAAGAGGGGAAAAGCCGTCCATCTCCACACCCCTGCAGTCTTCCTTCCTTTTTACTCTTGAGTCCCATCCATGGTCAGTAGAGTATACACAAGCTAGATCCTGGGATTTCACCCCTCATTCACATTACTTTGCAAAGCAGTTGCTATTTCCAAGTAACTGTGCATTCCCAGAGATAAATACCACAATATTTGAAAATCATGACTACCACAAAAGACAACTGAACAACTTAACAGGCACACTTAGCCTTCCTCTCAGCTGTACTAACTTTAGACAGGCTTCTTCCTGACTCTAGGCCCTGACTTCCCTTTTCTTAGACCAATTACTTTAGAAAACTTTCTATTGTAAGTCCTCTCTCTTCCCCTTTGAGATGTAGGTCTTTTTTAAAGCTTTTTGTCAGCTTTACGACTCAAGAATATTTACTTTAAGGACTCTGGAACTATCTCTTTGAAATGTAACCACTGAGAATAGTAGCACCCCTACTTCCCAGTTTCTGGAGGAGGATAAGAACTAGACCTCAGAGGATACCTTGTTCCAAGTTCCAGAACTATATCCTGTCATAAAGATACCAGAAAATTTACCTTTTCCTCCAGTAAAGCCAGTTAACAAATATAAAAACCTAAGATCTCCCTGTTATTCCAGTTCTTAGAATCTCTACTATCTTAAATTTCAGTGGAGTTAAAACTGTGTTTGTTCTCTTTGTCTTATTGTAATAACCTTGAATAATCTTCCTTACCTGCTTAACATTGTCTAGTGCAATCGTTATTTGACACAACCTATGGCAAAATAAGTATAATTGATGGACCAAACAGAATTGGAATTTAAATAAGCATAAAAATAAATTTAATGGGGTAAGGAAAGATATAGAATAAATTAAGCAAAAACAACTAGCATAAAAGAGTCCAAGCAGAGTCACTGGATACAAAAAATATAAAACTGAAAGAAATTATTCAGTAAAACAATAAAATAGCACAATAGATACAGTCTTAGAACAAATTAGAAGACAAGGAAAGAAGATCAAGATACTTGCCCTAAACAATATCAGGGAGAAATTGAGTGGAGAATATAAAACAAAACTTGAGCTATAGAGATATAAGTGTTAACAGTTTAATGACAGGAATGAAATCCCAGAAGTAAAATATATATATATGCACACACACAGATATATATGTATAATCACGATATCATTAGAAATCCATAACCAAATAATAGCTTAAAAATAATATAGGTCTAAGAAATAAACAAAACAAACTATTAATAATCCAAGGATAAATATTAACCTAAGAGAAAATCTATGAAATACACGTACACACAAATTACACGGCAAAATTTATGTGAGTGGTTAATGCAGTGCTTAGAGGAGAAATAGAGTTAGAATACATTATTTATTTAGAAAAACAGAATTAGAGTGTGAATACATTATTTATAAAAAAATAAATGGGATGGAAATGAGTTACAATTCAACCCAACAACCAGAATAATGAAATAGAGCAGCATCAAAAAAATATGAAAAAATACAATACTAAAGTACAAGGCAGCATATAAATTAAAGAAAGAGTAAAACCAATCAGGAAAACAAAAGATGGTACTGTGAAAGAGTGGATAACAAATCTCGGGCAAATTTCATACAGAAAAATAAAGACGACACAAATAAAAATAGAATAAATAACATTTCAATAGTTATTTATTTATAAAAAAAATTACTGAATCTTATTAAAAACACAAAATACCAAAGTGCATAAGAATGTACTAAAAACTTTTAAAAATAAATATTGAAGAAATAAAAGTGATAATTACAATATACCTTCAGAAACAAATGCCATGCATGCCCAGATGATATTTTAGGTGACTTTCTAGAAGACTTTCAAGATACATTTTAATACCATTTATAGGGGATGGTAAAAATAATAAAAAGAATAACTAAAAAGGAAAGATGAGAGAAATCTGTTCACTTCAGAATTTGAGGTCAGTATAACTACTAAAAGAAAACAGAAAAATATCTATGGGCCTAATTAATAAATAATGTACATGAGAAATTATAAACAGAACTTTAACTAATTTGGTACAATAATGTATCAAAAATTATGCATCATGAGCAAGTGGGGCATAACCATTATCTCTTGCCCGTCTCATTGCAATAACTTCTTAGCTGGTCCCCGTTTCTATGCACCCATGTCCACATAGTTGATTCTCTATCCATCGGTGATCCTTTTATTGGCTAAGCAGGCTAAAGTCATGTCACTTCTCTGCTTAAAACCCTTTAGGCACTTTCTATCTCATTCAGAATAAAAGCTGAAGTCCTTTTTTGGTGGTTGATTTTATGCATCAACTTCACTGGATCACAGGGAGCCCTGATATTTGGCTAAACATTACTTCTGGGTGTGAGAGTATTTCAGGAAGAAATTAGCACTTGAATTGGTGGGCTCAGTCAAGCTGTTTGTCTTCCTCAATCCACTGAGGATTTAATAGAACAAAAAGGTAGAGAAAGGAAGAATTTGGCCCTTCCTGCCTGATTGTTTGCAATGAAAATTCTTCTGCCCTGGTGCTCCTGGTACTTTTGCATTGAGGTATTCAGAACCAGACTGGAACCCACATGATCTTGGCTCCCCTGTTTCTCAGGCTTTTGAACTGGGACCTAAGTACACCACTGGCTTTCCTGGGTCTCCAGCTTGCAGATGGCAGATCAAGAGACTTATCAGTCCCCATAATTGTGAGCCAATTCCTTATATAAATCTCTAAATCTCTTTGTGTGTGTGTGAGTGTGTGTGTGTGTGTGTGTACCAGGTTTCTCCAGAGAAAGAGAACCAATGAGATATATGAATATATATAAATAGATTGAATATATATGAATATACATGAATATGAATACATATGAATATTTATAGATTCTGTTGGTTCTCTTTCTCTGGAGAACCCTGACTAGTACACTTCTCAAGGCCCACAAAATCCTACAGTTTTCCCCATCACCCTCCCCATTCCCAACTGCATGTGTATCTTCATCTCCTACTACTATGCTACATTGTCAGTCTCCCTGTTTTAGCTACACTAGTCTCCTTCTCTAACACCCCAAGTCTACTCCTGCCTGTGGCTTTGTCCACCTGTTCCTTCTGTGGGAAACAGTCTTTCTCCAGGTACTCCATTGGCTTATCCCTCAATTTCTTCAAGTTTCTTCTTAAATATCAGAAGTTCTTTCTCCGACAAACATTTTAAAGAAGTATAATTTTCCATGTGCCCTGGCATTATCCATACCCTTTTCCTTGTTTTTTTTCCTACAGCACCGCTCATCATTCACCCCAATGTAAGCAGTTGCTTTGTTTTGTTCACTGACCTATCAGTATCAGTAGAGAAAAATGCCAAAAATACCAATGGGAAAAAAAATGGAAATCCAAATGGCTAAGAAGTACATGAAAAAAGAGATTAAGAGCACAGACTCTGGAACGAAACAGCCTGGTTTGAATCTTACTTCTAACATTCATTAGGTGTGTAATATAGAACAAATTACTTAGCCTCTCTTTATCTCTGTTCCCAACTATACCCAATTGAGATAAAATAGTATCTAGCTCACTTAGCTAAGTGAATTACATTGGCCCTCTGTATCTGCATGTTCCACATCTGTGGATTCAATCAACTGCTGGTCAAAAATACCCGGAAAAAAATATACCTTGTTGCTGACCAGTACCATATAGTTAGGCCTACAATTGTTGCATCTGTACTGAATATATACAGACTTTTTTCTTGTCATTATTCCCTAAACAATGCACTATAACAGCTATATTTATAGCATTTATATAGTATTAGGTATTATAAGTAATGTAGAGATTATTTAAAGTATATGGGAGGATGTACATAGGTCATATGTGAATACAGTGCCATTTTACATAAGGGACTTGAGCATCTGCAGATTTCGTTATCTGGGGAAGATCCTGGAATTAATCCCCTATGGATATTGAAGGACAACTGTAATATATATTAAGGACTTTGAAGGGTACTTGGAACATAATTGGTACATATTTGTTAAGAAAACATGAAACAATGTTTAAAATGACAAGGGGGTCAGAGGAATGAACGAAATGTTATCAGAAATTAGAAAAATGAGGTAACATGAAATGTTGATTCAGACATGAATGAATGAAAGCTAGAATGTAAATTGTATAAATACTTTGGAAATCTCTGTGACAGCACTCAAGAAAATTGAGTATGCCTTTATCTATGACCTAAAAAACTTACTACTGGTTTAAACACCTCATAATGCACTCATATATATATAAGGATGTTCATTACAGCATTGCTTGTGATAACAGAAAGTTATAAGCAAGAGAGATATTCATTAATAGCTAAAATAATGTGTAAAATATAGTGATATATATTATGGGATACTAAGTAGAAGTGAGAAATGTAGAAAACAATACTCAGAAAAATTTTTTTTCAAAGAGATAGGTCCATGGACATACATAATGCTAATATTACATACATTTGTGTAGATGGAAGAAGAATGGGATTTGGGATGGGGTGAAGAATATAATTTAAGGAAACTGTTTTTCTTTAATGAAAAAGAAACTAGACTTTGACAAGCTGATGGGAGAAGCATTTTTGAAGTACCAAGGATATTGTGGCTTTCTCAAATCATGCTCTGTCGATTTTTCCTACAGCCTTCTATTTAAGGCAAATCCTGAGCATTTAGGTGTCTCTGAAGGAATATAAATATTTTACAAAGATGAATATGATTCTTTTGGCAGGAGTAGCAAAAAAGAGGAGCAGTTCACAAATATGACATTATAAGATTTTATATTTATTCTCTTATACATTGCCCTGCTTAATTACTTCTAATTTGAATCCAAATGCTTAAGGCTCTGAATTAATGAGCACCTACAAGAAAAAAAAGGCAAATAAAAAAACTTTCAGATATTTGTTGGATAAAAGCAAGTGGTTTTCAAGAGAAATCAGAATTATTTTTATGGAAATCATAGTGCCATATGCAAAAGAAACAAATCTACATTTTGGTATAGAATTTGAAACATTTATTTCAGGTTCTTCTAAGTTCCAAGTACCATGCTACGCTGCAAAAATAAGACCTGGTTTTGATTTTGGAAAGTTCATTATTAGTCACTATTGGTTTATTTATACTCTCTAAAGTAGCCACATGGACACAATTTAATACATTTTATTTTAGAATATTATGTTTTAATAGAATCATATTTTATTCCTTAATGCTTAGATCTTACCATATTTAAATTTAAAATTACTGAAAATAATTATGTATAATTATGTAAAATAATGATCACTTCCATATTTGATAGCTAAACAAAATTGTTCTTATTTTTAGACATCATTTATTTAGGTTTATAGTTAGTGCATTATCTCAAAAATCATTCTTTTATTCCACTGAAATAAACAGAGATAAAAACATAACAAGAACTTTTTCAGACTAACTGGGAGACGTGCTATACTAAATTAGTGAAAAGTCTGAATTATGACTCATCTTACAAAGAATGGTATCGTTGTCCTTTCATCTATGCATAGCCACTTGAACTTAGCTCTATAAGAATTCTGACTACTGGAATAAAGGGAAAAAAAGATGTGGCAGCAGAGAAAGAATGATGGCATAGCAGGTAGGGAAATAAGAGTCTGATCTCTGGTCTACAAACTGATCATTAGTGCTCAGATTGACTTATCTCTCTGGTAACATACATTTGTTCAGCATATTTATCTGAGGAAGCTCCTCTGTTCTATACGTTATGGATAAACTGAGAAAAAACCAAGCCCTTGCCTTTAGAGATCTCATACAGTAGGGGAAACAGTCAATTAAGAAGTAAAAAGTGAATCTACATACAAGATCATGTCAGTGTTAATTATTATGGAGAAAAATAAAGAGGCATGGAGACTCTTAATGGCAACACATTTTAGAAATGTTGTCTGGGAAGGCCTCGCTGAGGAGGTTGCATTTGAGCAAAGTCCTGAATGAAATTGCGTGAAATGTAAGTGTATGAGGAAACTGTTCCACACAAAGGAATTAGCATTTCGAGGGAAGAAAGAGCGAGTTAGAAGGCCCTGCCACAGAAATGACATTAGTAATTTGAGTAATGGCAGGAAGTCCTAAGTGGCTTGAGTTCAATAGTTGATAAGATGGCACCAATAGCAGGGGCAGAATGCATAGCATATTTCATTGGCTGTTAGGGGTCAGGAGAAAAAAAGAGATCTGTGAAGAGGCCTAGAGATTATGGTGGCTGCTTCTAGGAGTAATAGGAGTGAGCACTGTTAGGTATGGTCAGATTTAGGATTATTTTAAAGTTATGTAGGCAGCATATGCTGTGGATTGGGATGTGACTAATGAGTAAGAGATCAAAGATGACATCAGGGTTTGGAGCTTGAGCTATTTGGTGGACAGTGATGATGTTTACTGAGATGGACAATAAATGATGTGTGGGGAGGGGAAAAATAAAGGCCTTGGTTTGAGACAATTTGAAATGTTCATTTGGGAGGCCGGTGCTCTAACTCCTGAGCTATGGAGTCTTAGAAAGTGAAAGTTAGAGATCTAAGATGGATGCGGAAAGGTGGAATGGACAGAGAGGATGCAGCTGAGTTAAGCAGGTGGCGACAAGCACTCACCAGAGAAAAGAGATTCGATATATTTCAAAGAAGTTAAATTTTCAAACTCAACCTCTGACTCAAAAAACAGCCCCGACAGAGAATTTTTAGTGCAGTGAAACTGTTCTTTATGATGCTATAAATGGTGGTTACATGTCACTATACATTTGTTAAAACTCACAGATGTATGACACATAAAGTGAACCCTAATGTAAAGTATGGACTTTGGGTGATAATGATGTATCAGTGTAAATTCATTAATTGTAAAAGCGTCACCCTGGTGCCAGATGTTGATAGTGGGGAGACTGCTGTGTGTGTGTGTGTGTGTTTGTGTGTGTGTAAGAAGCAGGGAGGATATGGAAACGCCACTCAATTTTTCTGCGAATCTAAAATCGCTCTAAAAAATAGTCTACTATTAAAAAAAAAGAAATATTCATTTGCAATCAAAGTGGCAATGTTGAATAGACAATTGAATATATTTATCTGGATATGAAGGTCAAGGATATAACCAGAGATGTACGTTTGAGAGTAAATTTTCTTTTCTCGATTGAAGGTACTAATCTGAAGGCTCGAAATATTTGAGACATATATCTACTTAAAATTGACATGTTTATATACACGTATATATCTCTAGAATAATCTTAAAAGAAAAAAATATAGAACAAGATAAAGAACTTGACATAGCAGTAATTATAACTGGAGAAAGGCTTTTTAAAAAATAAATCTGCTGCTATAGACCCAGCGATAAGTATATTAGATGATAAAGCTGTCATAAAATTAAAATAAAAGATGACCATATTATAAGTATTATAGCCCAGAGAAAAATTTAAATTTATTGTGAATTAGTTAAAAAGTGCAGCTTTTAAATGTATAAATTTAAAATATCTAAAATTTTAGTACAAAATCATTAATTTCAAATATTTTACTTAAAAAATGAAATGTTTAAAATTCAACTGGACATAAATAGTGACATTTTAGAGCTCTTCATGAAAACATAAGCAAAAAGTTTATTCTTTCAGGTAAATAATAGGAATACTTAATACACAAAACATTAAGATAAGGATTTGGACAATTTTCAAAACATTCAGATAAGGATTTGGACAATTTTCAAAAGGGCTGGTAAACATGTAGTGATATCTTTATTGACGGTCTGAAAGCAATGAGGAAAAAAATGTAAGATTGGTGAATACTACAAAGGTTTTAGCTGAATTTTGTTCAAGTAATCATTAAGTGAACGAGCAATAGCGTTTGAAAAGATTCTAGTGTATTTTTTTTAAATTAAATTTATTGAGGTAACTTTGGTTAATACAATTACATAATTTTCAGGTGTCCATTATAATTTGACATCTGTATATTCTATTGTGTTTACCACCCAAAGTCCAGTTTCCTTCAGCTACCATATATTTGATCCTCTTTACTCACTGCAGCTTCACTGCAGCTTCCCCCAACGCCCGTATATTTAACCCCCTTTACCTCATCTACCTCCCCCCTACTCCCCCACCCACAACCCTCTGGTAACTACTAGTCTGTTGTCCATGTCCATGAGTCTCTGTTTTGTTTGTCCTGTTCATTTGTTTCTTTTAGGTTTATATCCCACATATAAGTGATATCATGTGTTTTTCAACTGTTTCTGTCTGGATTATTTCACTTAGCATGATTATCTAGAGGTCCATTCATGTTGTTGCAAATAGCAGTATTTCATCTTTTCTTATGGCTGTGTAATATCCCATTGTATATATGTACCACAGCTTCTTTAGCCAATGATCTATCATAGGACACTTCGGTTGCTTCCATGTCCTGGCCACTGTGAATAATGCTGCTGTGAACATTGGTGAGCAAATATCTTTTCAGATATCTGTTTTCAAGTTTTTGGAGTAAATACCCAGTAGAGGGATTGCTGGTTCATATGGTACACTATTTCGTAGTTTTTTGAGGAACCTCCATACTGTTTTTCATAGTGGCTGTACCACCACCTATGTACAAGGGTTCCTTTTTCTTGGCATCTTCTCCAGCATTTGTTATCACATGTCCTGTTGATTATACCTATTCTATTAGGTGTAAGATGGTATCTCATTGTGGTTTAGATTTGCATTTCCCTAATAGCTAGCGATAATGAGCATCTTTTCAAATATTTGTTGGCCATTTGTATGTCCTCTAGTGAGAAGTATCTGTTCAGGTCTTCTGCCCATTTTTTGATTGGATCGTTTGCTTTTTTGTAGTTATTGAGTTGTATGTGTTCTTTGTATATTTTGGATATTAGGCCCTTTTCGGAGGTGTTGCTTGCAAATATATTTTCCCATTCAATGGTTGTCTCTCTATCTTGTTGATGATTTATTTTGCTGAGCAGAAGCTTTTTAGTTTGATATAGTCCCATTCATTTATTTTAGCTTTTACTTTCCTTGCTTTTGAGGTCAAATTCATAAAATCTTCTTTAAGCTCAAGGTCCTTGAGATTAGTTCTTGTTTTCTTCTGTGTATTATATTATTTCAGGTCTTATATTCAATTCAGGTCCTTAATCCATTTTGAGTTAATTTTGATGTGTGGTGATAGACAACAGTCTAGTTTCATTCTTTTGCCAGTGGCTTTCCAGTATTCCCAGCACTATTTATTGAAGAGGCTTTCCTTTTTCCACTGTATGTTTTTGGCATTTTGTTGAAAATTATTTGCCCATATAAATATGGGTTTACTTCTGGACTCTCGATTCTGTTCCATTGGTCTGTGTGTCTGTTTTGCTGCCAATACCATGTCGTTTTGACTACTGTCGATTTGTAGTATAATTTGAAGTCGGGCAGAGAGATGCCTCCAGACTTGTTCTTTTTTCTCAGGATGGCTTTGGCAATTCGGGATCTTTTGTGCTTCCATACAAAGTGGATGATTTTTAGTTCTATTTCTTTAAAAAATGCAGATGGGATTTTGATGGGGATTGCATTAAATCTGTTTAATGCTTTAGGAAATATGGTCATTTTAACTATGTTAATTCTTCCAATCCAAGAACACGGAATATTTTTCCATTTCTTTGTATTTTCTTCGATTTCTTTTAATAGGGTCTTATAATTTTCATTATATAGGTCCTTCACTTGTTTGGATAAATTTATTCCTAGATATTTTGTTCTTTTTGTTGCAATTGCAAAAGGAATTATTTTTTCCACTTTATTTTCTGATGCTTCATTATTAGAGTATAGGAACGCTATGGATTTTTGAAAGTTGATATTGTATCCAGAGACTTTACTGTATTTGCTTATTGTCTCTAGTAATGTTCTTGTGGAGTCTTTAGGGTTTTCTATATAGAGAATCATGTCATCCACAAATAGTGACAGTTTGACTTCTTTATTTCTTATTTGGATGATTTTTATATTTTTCTCTTGCCTGATTGCTAGGCATTTGCTAGGACCTCTAATGTTATATTGAATAACAGTGATGATAATGGATAGCCTTGCCTTGTCCCTGATCTTAGAGAGAAGGTTTTTAGTTTTTCACCATTAAGTATAATGTTGGCTGCGGTCTTGTCATATATGGCCTTAACAATGTTAAGGTACTTTCCTTCTATACCAATTTTGTTAAGTGTTTTGATCATAAATGAATGCTGTATTTTGTCGAAGGATTTTCTGCATCTATTGATATGATCATATGATTCTTATTTTTAAATTTGTTTATGTGGTGTATCACATTAATTGATATGTATATATTAAACCATCCATGTGCCCCTGGGATAAAGCCCACCTGATCGTGGTGTATAATCTTTTTAATATGTTGCTGTATTCAGTTCTCTATTATCTTACTTAGGATTTTTGCATCTGTGTTCATGGGATACTGATCTGTAGTTTTCTTTTTTTGTGTGTTTTCCTTATCAGGTTTTGATAGCAGAGTAAAAATGGCCTCATAAAATGAGTTGGGAAGTATTGCCTCCTCTTCGATTTTTTGGAAGATTTTGAGGAGAATAGGTATTAAATGTTCTTTGAATATTTGGTAGAATTCACTGGTGAAGCCATCTGGTCCTGGACTTTTACTTTTTTGGTAGGTTTTTCATGATTGTTTTAATTTCCATACTCCTGATCGATCTATTTAGACTCTGAAGTTCTTTTGATTCAGTCTAGGAAGATTGTATTTTTCTAAGTACT
Organism: Pteropus medius; assembly: GCF_902729225.1. Lineage (NCBI taxonomy): Eukaryota > Metazoa > Chordata > Mammalia > Chiroptera > Pteropodidae > Pteropus > Pteropus medius. The sequence goes on from NW_024356249.1 coordinate 17,149,023, forward strand.
AGTACATTTCTTCTAGATTATTAAATTTGTGTTATAAACTTTTTCATAATATTCTTGTATGATTCTTTGTAATTCTGTGATGTCAGTCATAATAACCCTTCTTTCATCCCTGATTTTGTTTATTTGTGTCCTTTCTCTTTTTTCTTTAGTGAGTCTATCCAGGAGACTGTCAATTTTATTAACCTTCTTAAAGAACCAGCTCTTTATTGCATTTACTTTTTCTATTTCTTTTGTTTGTTTTCAATTTCATTTATTTCTGCTCTAATTTCGATTATTTCTTTCCTTCTGCTGGTTTTTGGCTTAATTTGTTCTTCCTTTTCTATTTTTTTAAGATGAATCTTTAGGCTGTTTATTTGGGCTCATTCTTGTTTTTGGAGATAAGCCAGAAATGATATGAACTTTACTCTTATGACAGCTTTTGCCATGTCCTGCAAGTTTCATGTTGTACTATCATTATCATTTGTTTCTATCTATCTCTTGATCTCTCTTTTTATTTCTTCTCTGACCCAGTTATTCTTCAGCAGCATATTGTTTAATCTCCATGTATTTGTGTTTCTTCCTGATTTCTTTTTGCAGTTGATCTCTAGTTTCAAAGCGTTATGATTAGAGAATATGGTTGGTATGATTTCAACCCTTTTATATTTGTTGATGCTATCTCTGTGTCCCAGTATGTGGTCGATTCTTGAGAACGTTCCATGTTTCACATTCTGCTGCACTAAAGAATGTGAAAGCAGCTGTTTTGGAATGGAGGGCTCCATAAATGTCAACTATATCCAGTTGGTCTAATGTGTCATTTAAGGATTTTATTTCCTTACTGATTTTGTTTGGATGATCTGTCCATATCCGACAGTGGGGTATTTAGGTCCCCTACTACGATAGTGTTTTGATTTCTTTCTCCCTTTAGTTCTGTTAGTAATTGCTTTACATATTTTGGGGCTCCCTGATTGGGAGCATAGATATTAATAAGTGTTATGTCTTCTCGGTGCATGATTCCCTTTATTATTGTGAAGTGTCCTTCAGTATCTTTCTTTACCTTTTTTATTTTGAAGTCTATTTCATCTGATATTAGTACTGCTATGCCCGCTTTTCTCTGAATGCCATTTGCTTGAAATATCATTTTCCACCCTTTCACTGTGAGTCTATATATATATATATATATATATATATATATATATATATATATATATATATATATATTCATTCATTTTCTTCTGCACGTGCCTTATCTCCACTCCCCTTTGCGAATTTGGATCTTTGAATCCTCTCCTTTTCATTGTCATCTCAATTTGTCTCTATGTATGCTGAACGTTCATTACTATCTTGTTATAGCAATTCTCGTATTAAGCTTGTAACGCACTGTTCTTAGTGTGGGTTGCACTCCTCTGCTTCTATTTGCCTGATAGTCACTTTACTCCTAATCATGTTTTTTGTTTGTTTGATTATTTTGTTTTAGGTGAGCTGGCCTCTTTCAGTATGTCCTGTGGCACAGGCCTCATAGTGGAGAATTCTTTCAATTTTTGTATGTCTAGAAAGATCTTAATTTCTCCTTCATATCTAAAGGAGATCTTAGCTAGATACATTATTCTAGGCTGGTTGTTCCTTTCACTTAATAGTTTAAATATTTGATTCCATTCCTTTCTGGCTTATAAAGTTTGTGCTGAGAAGTCCGAGGATAATCTAATGGGTTTTCCTTTATAAGTTACCATTTTCTTCTCCTTGGCTGCCCTGAGAATTGTCTTTGTCATTGATTTTTTATAATTTTAATACAACGTGTCTTGGTGAAGGCCTTTTTGGGTTGAGATAATTGAGTGTTCTGTTGACTTCTTGAATTACAAGCTTCAGCTCATTCCTTAGATTTGGGAAACTCTAGACAACTATCAGTCTGAAAACATTTTCTAGTCCCTGCTTCTTTTCCTCACCTTTGATAATGCCCATTATTCTTATGTTTCCTCTCCTGATGGTATCAGCTAGTTCTTGAATTTCTCTTTCATTATTTTTCATTCTTCTGTTTTCTCTTCTTCATTCTGATTTATTTCTAGATTTCTGTCTTTGATATCACTGATCCTTTCCTTCATTTGGTTGACTCTATTTCCCAAGCTTGCTATTTCATTTTTCAACTCTTGGAGTGTTTTTTTTTTTTTTAATCTCCAGAAGTTATTTGGTTCTTTTTGCTGGTTTCAGTCTCCTTGCTCTGCTCATCTAGTTGTTTTTTCAATTCCTGAAATTTTTGATATGACTCATTTTGGAACTCACTGAGATTTTTCAGAAGTATCCTCCTGAATTCTCTGTTATTTAAGTTGCATACTTCTATGTCTGTAATCTTATTTTCTGGAGTTTTTTCTCTTTCTTTCTGAAATGCCTTGTCACCTTGGTTGTTCATGGTGTTTAATGGATTATTTCTCTTTCTGGGCATTAATGGAAATATATTCTGCTTTATTTTTCAGAAAGAAAATTTATTATATAAAAGTCTCTCTTTAGCCTGCTGCAAAGTAGATGCTTTTCTTTTGGTTTCCAGTAGGTGGTATATAAGCCTCTTGGATCCCTTCTTTGTATAAAGCCTTAATAATGCCTTTATATAATGCTTTTATTTTCTTGTAGATATTTGATCATGCTTGCTACTTCAGTTTTAGTCCCTGTCAGTGTTAGCACCAGTTTTGGTAGCATTTGCTCAGATTCCCTTGGGGCTCTGCGGTGATTTGTCTCAAAGGATATGTGGGTAGGGGCCCTCTAGATTGGGAGTTGAAAGTTGCAGCTCAGCCTTGGTTTTGCATCCGTGGCTGGTAAAACCAACTGTTGTTTCTCTGCCATTAACTTCTCTGCTTTCTGCTCTAATACTGGACCATGCCACTGGCTGCGTGGAACTCACATACACTCCCAGGCAGGGATGTTCAGGGTGGTCACTGCTCCTTCTCCCTTCCCCTTCTTTCCTACAGGGCACTTCGGTGGCTGTGAAAGGCAGTTTCTTTATTTCTTCCAGTCCACTGCCCAACACCCAGGGTTCTGACCTTGGTAGCTCTTATGCACAGATCCCACACACAGATGTGCTGGTGTGAAGTTTGGGTGTTTTTTGTTGAGTTTTAGATGTTCAGCTTACTGTTGTTTTAAGGGTAGAGAATGGGGACATATCTCACTCCCCCATATTTCCTTTCTAAGTTATTTCAAAACAGATAAAGATAATCCTATCAATATTAAAGCTGTGTTAATTTAAGGTCTTAAATAATAGGCATTTCAGAGTTCTTTGTAATGTTACTATAAATAATTTACAAAACTCACTTTTCCACTTAGATATGCTTAACCTAGACTTCCAGAGGCAAAGTGATGGTTTGAATATTTTAGATGAAATAAATTATTTTTCTAATTTTTTAAAAAACTTTTAGTTAAAAATCACCAAATATATGAGAGTTTAGTAACCTAGACTATATTACAGATATTTTAAATTTAATTGTAATTCAATTTGCCAAAATGAGTCCAAAATTATTCTGCTTAAAACAATAGCTAAAAAATTTGGAAGATTGGGATATAATATAAAAAAAAAATTATGTGATCATTTTGAAAAGTTGAAAATATAACTGAAATATGTATCCAGGTGTCTGAGACTTTTATTTATTTAAAAAAAATGATTATAAACTAAAATTCACTTTTTCAATGTATAGTTTTATGAATTTTAACACATGTATAGATTCCTGTAACCAGCAATACAATTAGAAACAGTTTTGTAACTTTTCCCCCAGGAAAACTCCTTCGTGCTGTCATTTTAACTTTATCTTCAGATATCTCTAACTTCTAGGACCAACCAGGAAGTTTTCAATTACTATAATTTTATCCTTTCAAGACTGGATTTTTTCTTTATTACATGTATATTTCAGACTGTGTATTTTCTTTTGAGACATAGTCCATCATTTTCTTAAATTCATAGCGAAAAATGTGTTGACAATTTTTATCTATTCTATTGGAAGCATTTTCCTGGAGTATTTTCACTTATACTTTTTTTTCCATTTCTTTTTTTTTAAAATATATATCGTATCATTTTTAATTACTTATTTTTGAAGAATTTTTTTGTTGAGATAATTATTTTAAAGATGTTCTCATGAGAAAAATACAAGATTAAATTCCAAGCTTATGAATGAATATCTTTATTTTACTTTGTATTTACTTCTAACCTAGTAATAAAGGTAGGCAGACATGGATTTTAAGTCAGGAAATATTTTTGTCTCCCAATCCCCCATGGAAATAAACTATTACTTGAAAATATGGCTTATGTGTATGATTCTATATTTATATAGTCTCTATTCCTCATGACTATTTATAGCCATTTCTGTTCCTCAAAGATAAATAAAGTATAGAGACAATCTTGATAGCAACCCCTTCCAAGCACACTACCTCTACTTTTGTAAACATGAGATTTGGACCTTACTTCTTCCTCAGGTTATGCCAGTCTCCTTCATGAAAGGTACTCTGTTGGCTTCTTCTCTGAGGCCACTGTGGCACCTTCTCTCTGCTTCCTACTACAGAAAGCCTGGTGCTCTCTCAGTTACTAGCAGCCCTTCCAATTATTATATGTTAATTTAAGTAATTTATGATCTAGCTTTGCCAGAAATAGTTTATTTGTTGTTTCTTTTTGTCCTATTATGTTTTAGGTAATTTTTGAAAAAAATAATGAAAGCTAGCTTAACTTTATACACTGATATTCAAACTGAAAGTATCAGATGCAGCATTTCTCCAAACAGCTTCTCTCAGTTTCTAAAGCTTTTTGCAAAAGACCTGAAAGTGGTGGAAATACTATCTACATAGTGTAGTCTGGTTATAACACAGCTCAGTTCCTGGTTATAACACAATATTTTCATATGTGGAGCTCATATTGCTTTTCAGGAAAAATATGTATAACATATGTATTTCCGTAACAAAATTTTGCAAACACCAGGCTCTCATGTTTTGTTTTCTTTTTAAATCTATAATTGAAGAACAAGAGTGTATGTTGAGATATCTCCTCCTGTAGTTAATTTGTAAAGTATAGCACCAACCTTCATTTTCCAAGACATGTTTTCCAAAATCATGTAGAGAGATCTAGTTACAAATTCACTCTCTAAAGCCCAATCATAAGTATCTTACCACAGTTAGCTCCCCTGTTTTCACAACATGTAGACGAATGCCAGAATATTCAGAGCTTTATAATTAAAAAGTGACTGTAAGTAAAATATAATCAGCAATTGACACACAAAAATTGCATTGTCACTGGTTCTCCCAAAATTTTTAAAATAAATTCTGAAATGTCCCAAGAAGCCTGTTTGTAACAATGTATACAATAAGAACTAACTCAAATTAATAGAGATCACCACAGCAATTGCTTCCTTTTGAGGGAAATTATGTGGTCTTTCAGTTAATGTGCATAGAAATCCATAACGATATTAAATTGTCTCTATGCAACTTGATAATGACTTAAAATAATCATCTCTTAGAAGATTTCAGCAAAGATGTTCTAGAAACTTTAAAGTCTTTTTCATAATTGTAAGTTCAATGGTGTCTATAAGCAGTGCCATCAAATGTTCCTTTATAAAAATTCTGAAAAAAACTCCTATACTTGCTCCCTCCAACACAAACTGATGTATGCATGCACATAAAAAAAATGCTCACACACACATGCATACAAACACATATACATGCACATAAACATATTATACATGCACACATATATACATATATACATGGGTATGAGAGTTTTAGGACTCTCTAATGTAAGTACTCTATGTATCGAAATCATACATCAGTTCCTAATTGCTACACAAACTTCCATCATGCAAAATACTAAGATTTGACAAATATGATTATTTTCTGTTTAGTTTCCTTAAAAATATACGTCTATATGTTTGTACTCTGGCACTACTGGAGTGGATTTTTAAAGTTGCAATATTTCCTTCATACTAAATTTTTAAGAACTTAACACCCTCAACCACACCCTGGATTAAATTCTTGTTAAATATTACTTTAAGCAGGTCATTTCATGTTTAACATATTTGCTTCCTCCCTGCTGCGTGTCAGAGCAGAGAATTTAACCATAAAATGGTTTCTTCTTATCTTGTTTTGTCTCAATTTTCCTCTACATATTTCATTTTTTAAACTCGACTCTGCCTATCTTTTGAGAGAGAGAAATTTTCTTTGAAAGCTTCTCTTTACATTTCTCCATCTTCTCTGTGTCCTCACAACCTTTCCCTTCTCTTGACTGTAGCCAATCATTAAGTGATAGTTCACGTCCCAACTCGCTTGTAAAATTTTCCCTGACCTTCCAATCCCTAGTGTATTCTCTCGAGTTTCTCTAACACTCATCGTTACACTCTTTGTCACATTTCATATATTTTTTGTCCCATTTTCATATATATTTTTAGGTCTCCCAATTATATTATGATTGCAATGGGAAGCAGAGATAGACTTTCTTATGTTTTTGTCACAAAACATTCAGTACATTTGTTCTATTAAATGCATTCGATTGATTTATCATGAACCTATTTTCTTTGTACTTTGCTTAACTGATGATAATGAGTCTATAATAGTAGCATTTAGGTTAAAACAAATTTGAAATAATTTCCTTTCACCCTCATATTTGATGATATATCTATGCCTAACATTAATCCCAAACCCAATTTAAAACTTCCACAATAATATTATTCCTGGAATGTACTGATATTGAGAGAAAATTTCTATTGCCATTATTTTTAGACTAAACATTTAAGATTTACAAATATATTCTTATAATGGGGGCTCCACTCTCATGGTTTCATCTAAAATTACCTTCTGGAGGCTTCATCTCCAAATATCATCATATTGGTGTTTAAAGCTTCCATCTATGGATTTGGGGGAGAACCCAAGCATTCAGTCCATACCAATACTGATCTATTAAATTAAAATATACTATAGGAATCTTCAAGAAAATTCTTGAGTACAGCCTGAGATTCCATGGCATAAACTCTACCCAAGTCTCTGTTCCATGCCCTTCTACTCTTCCCTTTCGATTTCCTTAAAACCGCTTTGCTCTTGCTGTTCTCTCTCCTAAAAAGTTTCCACTCCAGGTGTTCACACTGCTGATTCCTTTAAATCTCTCTGGTAACATTCTAATTCTAACTCCTCAGTGACATATTTTCTTATGAACCTTACCAAAAGACACTCCAGATACTCTGTTTATTACCTTCATAGTTTCAAACATAAGGTCTTATGTTCAATATTTCCATGTTCATAAAAGTTAATAAAAGTTAAGCTCTATAATAGCAGACTTTGTCTTATCTGTTGCTGAGTCCCCAGTATCTAAATTGTGTATGGCATAAAGTGAGCATTCAGCAAATACTTATAATTAATTAATAATTTAAGAATTAAAATTTAATATCCCACACAGAAGCATTTAATAAATGGCCTCTGTGTTAAAACAAACATATATTTATTTGAACTTTAACAAAATAATCAAAATAGTTGTGATTTAATCCCAAATTTCAAAGGTTATGCAAATTTTGAAATAAGAAAGATATTTTCAAATGATTTGATGTGCTCCATTATATACTTTTAAAAAAATTCACTTTCCTATGTTAATTACATATATTAAACATTAAAGTAAATTTATTTAATTATCAATACACAAATGAGTGTTTTTAACATAAATAGTTAAAATTTATATCTGCTAATGCAGAATTAGATTTTCTCATAAAATAAGACACCTTCAAACATTTAAGGACAATCTATAGCCTATGAACCCAACATAGGAAGAAAGGTAATATGTTTAAACAGAATGCTGGCTTCATACAGTTTGGGAATAAATGGAATAAAACAGCATTGTGTCTCCCAGATGTGTTCTGTCATCATCACTTTTCCTTTACTCCTTTGTTCTTCATCAATTTCTCTCCCATGATTTCACATCAATCACACTCCTTTGTACTCATCTTGTCATTTTTCCTCCCTCAATCTCTACACATAATCCATCATTCTCCCATCTTCTCATCCATTTTCCTTTTATTTTTTCATAAAATAACAGGTAAACACAGATGCTATTAAGGTTAAATGATAACTGACAAAATATAAGCAATGGAAAAAAAACAGTTAGTGTCAGTATCACCTTTCCTCACATCCAGCCCCTCTCTTGGAACTTTCAACTTCTTACTATTCTCCTGATTTCAACAACTAGAAACATAAAAATCTAATTTTCCTAATATAGCAAGTCATTCATTTAATTAATATTATAATGGCTTTGAGTATTTGTCAATAATAAGGACTAAGAAAAAAAATTAGTCTGAGGACAAAAAGTTGAAATGACTAGCCACATGTAAATACCAAAAGTAAAATCAGTTTAGTGAAGATTGCAAAAAAATTTATAAATGGAGATAGTTTAAGATTATGAAAAGCTATATGTGAACCATTGATCTTACAATCTCATCTGAAATGTTTGTCAATAAGCAGCTTGAGAATATGCAGATAGTGACCAGTACCATTCCCTTTTGTAAAAAATCGCTTGTAGAGACTTCAAAGGGGTATGGTAATTTTGAGGCACATGATCTACAAGTGCCCACAAATACCGTTGTGACAGATAAAAGATGGCCATTAATTCTTTGATATTTTTCTTATTGAGAAATGAGATCTAGTTCTAGTTTTAAATATGTATAGACACTGTGATAAGTTAACCAATAGAAAAGAGTATATGTGACACTCTAGGCACAGAACCCAGACAGGCCACTTTCAGTTCCTGTTTCATGAGACAATCCTGAGGGGAGCCCTGAAGTTCCAAAAGAGTCTAGCTATGCTGAGATAGCCATATATGAGAGGCGATGACATTTAGGTGTCCTATTTAACAACTCCAGGTATGTCCAGCCTCCCAGCCATTCCCACACAAAGAGCTAGATATGTGCTTGCAATCACCTTGAACACTCCAGATCATTTCATCTGCCAACTGAATCTTATGAAGTGTCCTCAGTCTGTGTCATGTAGACAAAAAACATCACTTAGCTGAGTCAGGACTCAAATTCCAGACTCACAAAGTTGTAGGTATGAAAACCAGCTGTTTTAAGCCTTAAGTTTTTTAAAATTTTATTTACTTTTTAAATTAATTATTTTTTAATTAAAATTATTGGGGTGACATTAGTTAATTAAATCAAATAGATTTTAAGTGTACAATTCAATAATACATCATATATATATTGCACTGTGTGTTCACCACCCAAAGTTAAATTTCCTTCCATCACCAAACATTTGACCCCCTTAACCCTCCCCTACTCTTTCCTTCTGGTAACCACTTATCTGCTGTCAGTGTCCATGAGTCTCTGTTTGTCATGTTTGTTGATTTCAGTTAAGCCTTAAGTTTTGGAGTACATTTTTACACAGCAGTAGATAGCCAGAGCATATAGGTATTCTCATGTGAAGGCAAGCTACATCTTTCAACAAGTGTCAGCATCTTTAATAGTGAAGTCCATAAGGATTCTGGGGAATGATGCGAGGAGGTCCAGAATCATGGCCAAAGTGCTAACCTCCTTGTCAGATTTTCTGTACCTTGTGTCAGGGCAAGGTCCTACCAACAATTCTAGATTAAAAAAAAAAAGCATGGTGGAGTGTAGAAATAACTTCATTAATTCATGATGATAATTTTGTTTTATGATAATGTCTCTTTATTTAAGAGGAATGGGAGAGCATAATGAAAAAACTTCAGATAACCATGGTATCTTGTTCTTTTTGTTGTTGTTTTCATTGTTTGTTTGGTTTTGCTTTTTTCAAAGAAGAAACAGAGAAATTAGTTTAAGGTGACTGGCCCAAGGTGTAATGAGTGTTGATATTTGAACTCAGTACTTAATTTTATTTAGCATATTTATCTATGTTAAGGTAATCAAAATTTTAAATTTTACTACAACATTATCTGTTTTTTTTTTTTCTTACCTGAAGGCTAATCATTAATCATCCTGTTCCAGTCTGTTTTCATATAAAATGTATGTAAATTGTCTTTCAAAAAGATGTTACACCTGTACATACAAACAGAAAAAAGGGAATAACATCTGATACCTAAACTCAACACCAGGCTCTAATAAGCAGAAGATATTTCTGTACCAGTTACTGAATTCAGGTAGAAAGAGAAAGACTGACATTAGGTAGAAAGAGGAAGATTAACATTATTATGGATGGCCACTTGTTTCTCATTAAACAAAGGCTGCTGGAGAGACCGGCTTACAAACCTATCCTTTAATTCTAGAGTTATCTTTTTTTGGGGGGGTGTGATGCTCTCTATGCTTAGTTCCTTCTATAAGGTAGCCATAAACACCATGTTCTACATAGGGACAGACCACTTAAGGCCCTCCATTTAGGAAAGACTCCCTTACATTCTTCTGCAATAAAAGTCTCAGCTCTTTTTTAGTGTCACAGGTTTTAGACTGGACTCAATCTGTATCATTAAATAATAAGCCCCTAGCAACCTAGCAACTGTCAACACTGAAAGTCAGTCTGGCAGCTTTGAATGACACACTGGCAACGGCAGCCAGCTGCTAGGAGAATGAATACATCATCCTTTGAGTGTCTACTTAATTCTTTGATAATACTTTCCATTTTGTAAAATCAATTATTTATAGGGCAATAGTTCATCTAAACTAAAATGAATAAATATTAAATGTATTCTCCTCATGGTACTGACACTGCTTCCTCCAAAAACATAAGCAGATATTATAAAACATATACCAAAAATAGCTTAAGTATTTATGTATTATTCACATGCCTTGATTTAGGATCTTGAGAGAAACACTTATAACAAACTTAGATATCAATTATGACAAAGTCTTAAATACTAGCCGAACAACCATGCAGTTAGTCAAGGAATCAATAGTTTAGTTTGAAACATCAACTTCTTAATTCTGATGGTAAGTGCTTTTCTATACCCTCAGTCACAATGAGTTAGATTTCTCCTATTTTGTGTTTGTGTCAAAATTGTCTATAAATGTCCTCTGATGCATATAGTCGATGTCTACACTGAGTCCAATATAAATTATTTTTGTTTCTTTAATGACCAGAAATGGCAGAACTAACCACCCTAACTTAATATTTCAGAACTCTAGGGCCACCATATAACCATTAGGCACCAGATAAAATTGGACTTTGGATCTTTTCATACAATTATAGACTTCGAGTTTAAAATTCAGTAACTTTGTTTACTTTTTTGCCATTTACCTTCTTCTGTCATGACCTGATGCTCAGAGCCCTCATTCTTCTGATATTTGGTTTGCCTTTCATACAACTCCAAAGTGTCATTTACATGTGTACAATTTCTTAGTTTCTCTCTTAAGTAAGCTCTTTTCTTGAAATCTAACACAATTCTAACATCTGGGCTGCAAATCTGGCATTGTAAGAGTCAAGGAAGAGTAAGAATGATCAAATAGAGAGAGACTGGTATTTATCAATTGTTACTCTAGCTGCTTTAAATTTGTGATCTCATTAATTCTCACAAGGTGACTTCAATGTATCACAATTCACTGGTTTTACATATAAGGAAAGTAAGCTTCACTATAATGAAATATTATCAAATGATAGAGTATAAATATACTTCTTTCAATGAAAGAGCAAAAACACCACTTCCTTGGTGATCAGTTCTGGGAACTTTGAACAAAATATGAAGGTTGGATATAGAAAAATAACTGAAAAAATAGTACTTGCCTATTAAAAGCTGAAATATAAGTCAATATAACTTTATAAACAAGGCACTATAATAACCACAGATTATTTGCAATCTTATTCCAAATCATATACCTCATATTCATGGTGCTTAATAACTTCCTAATAACCATAGGAAGTTGTTAACTGTAATAACTGAATACTAGAAACATAACATGTTAAGAGAGAGTACAGAAAATCATTCCACTTTACATACATAAAAATACAAAATCCTATACATCTTGCCCGTGCATGGGATTAGCTAATTAGCTTTCGGCTAGTATTAAATCAATTGCAATGTAGAAATAAAATATTATTAATTATTAAAATTATACAATATTTCATTATGAATATGGCACTCAAATACAATATTTAGATATAGAATTTTCATAAACAATGATAATTCTAATATATATAAATATATATGTTTTATAGGTACATATAAAATTATTGAGTGATGTGAATAAATATGAGCCAGTGCATACTGACTTGAGAGTCAATTTTAATCTTCAGAAATGTTGAAAATTTTTTATTAAACACAACTATTAAAAATTAAATTATATAAACATAATTAAATAAAATTTAGTAAATATGAAGGTAATTCAAACTAAAAATTTGTAATGTCCTGATTATTTTTACCACGTTACTATTACATAAGTTCTTGAGGTTATTTACCTCTCGTGCATCTGTATGAGAGGAATCTTACATAATGGTGTGCTAGTGCACTTGTCTGTTCAGCTTTGTTCAGTGATGTCACATTTATAGCTTGAAATTAGCCATGAGAGAAGTATTTCAACCAGTAAAATAAGGAAACACTAAAAATAAGGCCATTTTCCTGGAATTCAGTCACTGAATATTTACCAGTACACTGCTGTATATAGTTATATGGTTATTTTCATCAATTCTCAATGACAATTAAATTGATAACATCAACACAGCTGATATCCGAATCAGGCAGATAGAGAGAAAATATGAACTTTATTAATGATAAAGGTGTTTGCTTTCAGATCTGCAGCCAAATGAGTTTTCTAATCCTATAATGCATAATTAGATGGTCAATCCTGGTCCCAAACCAGCTGACATCTGTAAATTACTCTTGACCAATCAGTTCTAAGTACAGCCACCCTGTAGGCAGATAAATCTACAGATCTGGGACAGAGAAAGGAAATGCTGAGCCAAGCATGTTCTACAACTTCTTTTCAAGTTGCAATATTATTTAGTTTATGTCTGGCTGCTTGTCACAGAAAAATAAAAAATAACAATGGTTAAATAAGACAGATCCCACATCACAGTAGCTTGGAGGTAAATGTTCCATTGGCTCTTCCGCAGCTCTGTTTAACTTGCTGTTCTGCCATCCTAAACAAGTCATGAGCATACTAAATATGATTCACTGTGGAACCATCATCTCATCTGCACTCAGTCAGCAACAAAAAGAAATGAAAGGAAAACAGCCCACCACCCAACTCTTCCCATTTCATCAGTGAAAACTTAGTCACATAGCCACAACTAATGCAATGAAAACTAGTAAATTTAGTCTTTTAGTTAAGAAACATTAATGCTTGAGATAAATTTTATGTTCTGTTATTAATGAGAGAGGAAATATATATATGGAGAATCTTAGCCATACTCATCAATTATATAATTAACTGAATGGGACGAGAAACCAGAAACATCAGTGTAGTTGAATGCTCCTCTAGAAACATAGAACATGGTAAATCATTGCCTACCATAACCTTTCCTTTCTTACTCCCTGAATCCATTACAATGAAGACAGCAGAAATCTCAACCATAGACACATATATGATAAAATATAATAAAATTGCAAAACAATTGTAAAGGACTATATAAAATTAAATAATTCTAATAACTTGGCATGTAATTAATCATTGAGCTTAGACATAGGGAATTGTGTAATCATGTATTCTTACAAAGCATTCCATATTTAACAAATATTAATTAAATTGAACCTCAGTTGTTGTGAACAATTTGGAAGAAAAATCTACGTCGTAAGAAGGCTAAAATATAGTATGTTCTAAAGAAAAAATGTAACTTGATTACCAATTGTCTCAAGTTGTTTTTAAAAAGCAAGACCTCCATAAGTCTTTAAGATCTGCTGTAATAAACAAATAATCACCTGTAAATCTACAGATTACTCTTAACTGAATCTAATGTTCTGAAAAAATTGAGAGTTTCTTCTTAAGAGTTTAATCACTATTACAACATGCATTCATGTAGCACGTTATAGATACTATGAGTTTAAGCATCATTCTAATGCTTATCTAAATTTCTGCAAATTCTGAAACACTGATGTCTGAATTCATGAGATTTTACTCTAAATTTTAAGTTTTGCAAGGACATAGAAATTTCATAATCAGTAATGTACTTTTCAATCCTTATAAAATGCCTGAAATAAGTATTGTGTTGTTATAAAGTAATTCCAACTAGAGAAGAACATTGAATGTGCCTTAATGTCTCTTCCTGTAGTACTTTTGTAAGCACTAGTGCAGAGACACTTAACATTATGTGATTAAGTTAGCATGTTTTAAACATTTTTTTTTCTTTTTTTTGTTAGGAATAAATCAGCGTGTTCCTATATGCCGCTGAGGAAGAATAACCTCCATCTACAAAACAGAAATTTTAACATTTGCCTAATATTATGCCCGGGCTGTAAGATTTCCTTTCCCTTCAAAGACAACATAGGAATCATTTTTAATCAGAGAAAATAAGCATGATAATCAAATGCAAAGCAGTATAGGCTCATAGTGAATGTTTGTCCTAATGAGAACTTAACTTTTGCTTATGTCAGATAATTTAGCTCTCAAAGCTATAACTGAGAGTTAAGCCAAGAAAAAGTCTAAGCAAATCTATAATAAATTCCTCCAGGAAGAAAGAAAAAAATATTTCCCTATAACCTTTTTGCATTTTCTCATTGTTAACGATGCCATAGTTTCTCTGGAGTAATAAGTACACCCACATCATATGCCTCATCAATTCTCAGTCTGTGTAGAGTTCTACAAATAATAATTAGGATGATAGAAAGACTAACAAAAACTCTACTTGATCTAGCTAGGCTCATTTGTTGAGCCTGCAAGGTTAAACTAGTCTAATTAAAGGTGGTGGTGAATTTTAAATGACTTTTGTATGTCTTTTCTTCTATCCTCCAGACATTGCTCAAAAGACCTGAATGTTAACACTATCTTCAGGCTCACTTTTAATGACAGAAACCTTACAGAAAGTGAGACAGTTCATGTGAAAAACAGAACTAGGCAAACTACCTGATGTCATGAGAAATAATTAATTTGTTTTCTTGAGCAAGAGAACAGATAAGCATTTGGTTGTCCTAATCCATTGAGAGATCACTGGGATAGGTTTTCCCTTTAAAAGGTTTTCAGAATCATAAATGTAATACTTCAATTTAGGTGTGCAAAAAAAGAATATACTAAATATGGGTTTTTAAATATTATAACATTTCTATAATTTGCTCTTAGATTTAGATTGTGAATACCAAAAAAAAAAAAAGGGGGGGGAATATAACATGAAAGTGAGAATAAGTTTTAAATATTGTTGAAATTAAAACTCTCAGATGACACTTTTTCTACTTCTCATTTGGATTAAGTGAGATCCTCACATACTACATTTAGACTGGATTCCTGAGTGTCTGGGGTAGACACAGCAGTGATATTGAACTGATACCAGGGTTGCAGTAGAGTTTGAAAGATAGAGGCAACAATAATATCAAAAGCTAAACACAGACTTCTGACTTTCACTTAAAATGAAGAATTCAGGAAATATTATAGCTCCTAGTGTAACAACAAGAAAAAACTGGATAGTCTACAAAATCATAACTTTTCTTAAAAATGTCTGAGACCTGAGATTGGAGGTCAACCAATTTGCTTAACATTTAGAGAAATGCAGGCACCTCCAATGGAAGATGGCACATGGACAGAGACTCATGTCAAACAAGGAATGGGAGGAAGATCAGGCTGCCACACCAATTAAGAATTCAACTATAATTTATATTGGTAATGAATTGTTAAAAGTTGAGTGTGGATTAAGATATCAGTATAGAATCCTTCGGACCTGTACACAATAGTTTTTAACCCAATTACAGGCTCTTCTCCACAGAACATTAGTGAATGTTCAAGAGAAAGAATGTAGGTGGTGTGGGAACTGAATAAAGCGTCCGTCAGTGGTGCCAGATAGGAGGGTGGGGGTGGTCATTACTTCAGGAAATGCATAAAGCCTTGCAAAAAGCCCTCCTGGATTATTATTCTTATGGGATAAAAGCTTTAGGCTGCCATGGAAAGGGAAATACATAGGTTGTACCCCAATAAGAGCGTCAAGACCCACTGAAGCTGGAAGAAGGAGACGTAATGTACTTCTAACAGGAGAAAAGTGGAATGGGACTAACTTTGGTCCAGACTCCCTGGCAACTCCTACCATTAAGGAAAATAGACCTAGGGACTTGGACATGGCTTGTGTCTCAATATGAACAAGGACAATAGAGAATACAGATCTAGACTTAGATATGGCTCAATTGTTAGAACTACCAGATAGAGAATTTAAAATAATTATAATTAACATGAAGACTGGTAGGAAAGATGTAAAACAGGTATGAATTAGAAGCACAAATGGGAAATTGAAATTAAAAATATAAGGATGAAAGTAAAATTCTAATCAAAAAAACGAAATTAAATATGAAGACAACAGAAAACATACACACGCTAAATTGGAATCTGCATTTTTAAACAAGCATCCCAGTTGATTCTTATTCCCATTAAAGTTTGAAATGCTTCTATTTAGTATATAGTTAAAGTAACACTGTCAACAGCAGCTCCAAAGGAAGGGGTAAAAATTAACAAGGATCACAAAAATTATTTACCATAAATCTTAATGTTTAAAAATTAGCATAAAAATTTAATATCTTAACTTCTGTAAAGGGATGACTACAATAATTTATTTTGCACATTATAAAATATATATGGAATAGAAATTTAAAAGATTGAAATGAACATAAAATGTTTTAAAATATTTCTTTTTTTATTTTAATGGTATAAACAATTTTCTCATTAAATTTATTAGTAATAATGTTAACATTACACTGTTTGATATATTTATATTTCATGGTAACATTAGTGAACAAGTTACTAAAGGTTCAGTTTTTTGGAATAGTTCTGGTTCACATTATAGAGAAATCTGACTACAAGTGTATAAATTCAGTTTATATCTATGCTTAATTTTTATAGGTATAATAGTTATTAAATTGACAAATTTATATGCATTATAATATGTTGTAACAAACTGATATGATACAATAATCTCACATAGTGCCCTGACATTCTTGGCTTCCAATACTATTCTCCAATAAAGGGAACCAGAGATCCTTGTATAAATGGTTGATTGAAGGATTGGGCAAAAAATACAAAAGATAAGCCTGGTGCTTCTGGAGCTTCTTGTAGGACTAAAAAGTAAAGAAGTTCTAAAAACAAAACGAAACAAGCAAATAAAACACAGTCACGTAAATATACCTAAGGGACACAGAGGCAGTGTCCTTTTGCCAACAGCCAATACTGGAACAATTTGAGCAACAAAGTAAGTAAAGCTGAAATTATATTGTATTGGATTATAGCTGAAACTACAAGATAAACATCCACGATTTCATACTGATATAAATAAACGACTGAATAAATAAATAAATGGGGGATAAAAGACAAATCTCAGCTCAGAATCATTTCAAAAATTTACCCAATTACTCTGACATTAAATATAATGGAGCACATTAAGTTCCTGAATAGCCAAAATAATCTTGAAAACTAAGAAAAAAGTAGAGGCATTACAGTTTCTGATTTCAAAATGTATTTTAAAGCTACAGTCATTCAAAAAGTATGGTACTGACATAAAGACATGCATATAGACCAATGGTACAAAATACAAAGCTCAGAAATAAAGCCATACATATATAGTCAACTGATCTTCAACAAGGCTTCCAAGTATACACAATGGGGAAACGACATTCTCTTCAATGAACGGTGCTGAGAAAGTTGGATATCCATATGCAAAATAATGAAATTGGACCTTTATCTTACATCATATACAAAAATCAACTCAAAGTTGAATTAAAACTAAATGTAAGACCTGAAACTGTAAAATTCCTGGAGGAAAATGCAGAGGAAAAGCTTCTTGAAATAATATTTTGGATATGACACCAAAAGCACAGACGATGAAGGCAAAAATAGACAAGTGGGACTCCATCAGGCAGGTAACCAATAATTTATCAATCAATCAGACTATAATTTGTTTTTGTTTCTGCTAATTAGCAAAGAAAAGTTCCAAGCCAGTCCACATATTATAGGAACTCCATGTACATGTGTGGTGAAGCCATATGATTGCCACTGTCCTTTCCCATAGTAGCCATGGAGACCTGGTTAGGGAGGGAAGGTAAACACATGCAGAAATAAAACTGTCAGGAAAGGCAATATATGATTTAAGCTTCAAGTTATTTATTATGTATCAAAGGGTTTACATACCTAATCAAATGGTAACAACACAGAAAATTGGAAATTATTATCTTTTTCTTTTAATCTGTAACTGGGACCCAAAAAGATTAAGCAATATGCTAAAGGCATGTCCTCATAGGTACTAAGTAGTAAACCTAATGTGTGAATCCAAGAAGCTTTTGGGCCCTTGCTCCTAACCACCAGGGTACACTGACTACTGATACAAAATTAACTACCAAATAAGGAACACAGAAAACATGTGCTTTGAGAATCATGCTGTGCAAGTGATTTTTTTTTTCTTACCTAGGGAAATGTGAGCATTCTCTGTTTAATAAGCAGAAAAAAATTCTATGTATATACAAAGGCTACTTAAAGGTCTATTCTGACCTCACTATTGAAGAGACATGCAGATGAGATTTTGAACAGCCAGAAGCTAATGGTTAATTTGGGGTTTACTGTGAACTCCTACATTCTACCTTCTTTTATTTCCCAATGTTATTGAGAATAAAGTTAAATGACCTATCACTAATGCTGGTATAAATTCCCAGCAGCTATTCAGCTACTTGGAAGTTGCTTATCACTACAGGATGGGTTTTCTCAGCCCACTTCCCTCTCTTTTCTCACTACCTACTATTTCTTTAAGTCTTTTTGGGGGGGCAGGGTGAGAAGGGGTCAGGCTTTTATTGAAATATAATAGACAATTAGTTGCTCATATTTACATTATACAAGTCAATGAGGTTTTTTTCATAGTTGGCATACAATATCATTTTCAGTTGTACAGCATAGTAATCAGAGATGTACATAACTTGCAAAGCGATCACCCCACTAAATCTAGTACCCCCTTCCCCTTACATATTTATTAAAGCATTATTAACCCTCTTCCCCATGCTATATTCTACACGACCATGTCTATTCTGCAATTATCCATTGTTCCTCTTAATCCTTTTGCCTTTTTTTTTGCTGTCCTCCCAACATCCCTTCTATCTAGTAGCATTCAAAATACTCTCCATATCTATGAGCTGATTTTTGCTTTTGTGGTTGTTGTTTATTTTGTTCTTTAGATTCCACATGCATGTGAAATCATATAATATTTGTCTTTCTCTGACTTACTTCATTCAGTGCAATACCCTCTAGGTCCATCAAGGCAATATCTTTTTCTATTCTATTCTTTTTTAGTCTGTGTGTGTCTTTTAATCTGAAGTGAGTCTCTTGTAGGCAGTATATGTAGGGGTCTTGTTTTCTTATCCATTCAGTCACTCTAACTTTTGGTTGGAGCACTTAATTCTTTTCCATTTGAGGTACTTGTTGATAGGAATATAGTTATTACCATTCTTTATTCCTGTTTTTGATACGTGTTTTTTCTTCTTAAAGAAGTCCCTCCAACATTTCCTGTAATACTGGCTTGGTGGTGATAAATTCCTTTAGCTTATTTTTGTCTGGGAAGCTCGCTATCTGTCCTTCGACTCTAAATGATAGCTTTGCTGCATAAAGTATTCTTGGTTGTAGATCCTGGGTTTTCATAATGTTAAATATTCTGTCCTGCATAGTTTCTTTTGAGAAATCAGCTGCCAGTCTTATAGGTGTTCCCTAGTAGGTAACTAATAGCTTTTCTCTTGCTGCTTTTAAGATTCTTTCTTTGAATTTAACCTTTGGCATTTTAATTATGATGTATCTTGCCGTGGGCCTCTTTGCGTTCCTGGTTTTGGGGACTGAGCTTCTTGGGGTTGTATGTCTATTTCCTTCACCAGGTGAGGGAAGTTTTCCAACAATACTTCTTCAAATAGTTCTTCAACATCTTGTTTTCCTTTCGGTATCCATATGACATGGATGTTTTTACATTTAATTGTGTCTCATAGGCTCCTTAAATTATTATTATAGTCTTTTTTTTTCTTGCCATTTTGATTAAGTGTCCTTGGCTTTCTCATCCTCTATATCAGTGTTTCAATCCTCTTCTTTTTCCATTCTGTTGATTCTAATATACTCTTCATTTTTGATAATGTGTTCTTCATTTCTGACTGGTTCCCTTTTATAATTTCCATTCTCATTTTTATGCTTTTTATCTCTTTCTTAAAATTCTTACTGAATTCATCTATACATCCCCTAAGTTCATTGAGCATCTTTATAACCAGTGTTTTGAACTCTGCATCTGTTAGATTGCTTGCCTCCATTATTCCTGGATCTCTGTTCTGTTCTCTCATATGGTTTCTGCTTCTTTGTCTTCCCATTTTGGCTGCTTTTCTATATCTGTTACTATGTACTAAGCAAAGTTCCTAAGTCTCCTGGTCTTATTAATGTGGCTTTGTGTAGTAGGTGTCCAGTAGCACAGTCCTGAGAGGGGTTCAGCTGCAGGCCAAGTTTAGTTCCAGCCTGTGCACCTCCAGGACCACATGTTAAGAGCATGTTAGCACAAAAGCAATCCACAGATGCTGTGCTTTTAGTTGCCTCAAGGAATCACACCAGAAACTGAGACCAGCTGCCACCAGTGTGAGTCTTTGCGCTGCTCAGGAAGGAGCATCTAACTTGCCACAGACACAACTGGATGTAGCTTGGGTGGGACCATGAGTTGGAGGAGGTGGAGTTTCAGGGAATCCTCTGGGCAGAGGAACTTCTGTTATTCAATTTGATGACATCACGGCTATGGAGGTGCTGTGTCTGCACACTGGGAGTGGGGAGGGCTCAACAGAGGAAGAATGGATACCACTGGCACTTCAGCTTGAGAGAAAGCCTCACCTCTGGCCCTCGCTCCACCAACTCAGTGTCCCCCTGTTAGTCCCTAATGGCCCCGTGCTGCCGACCCGGTTCTGGTGCTCAGAGAGAGTAGGTCTGTCACTCTGAAAGTCTGCTGGCAGATGCGGTTCCTTTAAGAGTAGTCTGCTGCTGCCACAACCTCTGTTCTACTCAGCCGCTGGGACCCGGGCAGCCTCACGTCCTTGCCCCCTCCAACCACCTACCTTTGCAGGTTGATTAATTATTTCTCTCCTTAGTTGTAGTGCTTCTGTTCATCTAGATCCCAGAGGAATTTACTTGCTGTTTGTTCTGTGTTTCTGTCACAACTTTGATTTGGTTGCAAGAGGAATGAACAATGCTTCACCATGAGAGAAACACAGAAAATTAAAACTAATTAATAGAGTTCTCTGCTCTCCAGATGTTTGATGTATACCAGGTGAGAAATACAGTAAATTAATGGATGTATGCTGTTAAATATCTGCTTAATATTGTCTCTACAGAATGATATTAGGAGATTTAACTTACATCTTTTTCAATTGGGTTTTAAGAATTTTCATCCCACCAGTTATGGTTTACATTCTTGGAACCCCATTGAAAATCATCACTAAGCTAAGAGAGCAACATCCACATCATAAAAAAAAAACAAAACAAAATTTGGTGGAATATTTGTACTTTACTGTGTACTAGTCTTAGCATGTTAGCTCAATAGCATCACCCAGTTAGGTTTTCAAAAAATAGTTAATGCTCTTTGCAAAGATAAATCTGAAGGCACTCTGGATATGCAGATTATTTTGTCTTATTTAAACCCCATGGTTTTTTTTTGATAAATCGTCTTAGAAGAAGTAAATAAAAATATCTGTGAACAAAAGCTCATAATAAATAATAAAAGAATTGAGGATAGGTCTTAGTCTAGAAAAGAGAAAACGGATGGATACAATAAATATCTTCTTTAAACATTTGAATGTCACTTTCATTCACTCCAATTTGCACGGAAATTATAATCTTCTTTGAAACTCATGCTCCCCTTTTATGTTAGGCCTTCATATTCTTGTCTGCATCAGAAACAGTTACTCTAGACAGAGGCTTTTCCTTTTTGAAGACTTTCTTGACACCAAACCTCACTGGTGAGAGGAGAAACCCTTTCATTAGCTTCTGTAACAACTCTGCATATACTTCCTTCATAGTATTGATCACACTGGCTAGTTTATTTGCTCACTCATTAGGGACTGAGATTTTTAATATCCATTTCTAAATTCAGGATCTGATACAAATTTTGATTATTAGGTATGTATAGTTGAATGAATGGACGAATAAGTGCATGAATAACATACAGAGGCAGAGTAGATTTGTACTCTTCACCAATGGTCGAAATTATAGAGCCACAGAAATGACTTCTTGAACTGTCAAGCAGGATGCAGACTACCTTTCAAGAAAGTAAACTGATATCCTTTAGTGTTTAGGTATAAAATGAGATCCTTATATTTGGAGGAATGTGTAGTAGATAACTTCTAAAATGTCTTTCCCTTCTTTTGAAGCAGGACATTTTAATAAAAGTTTGCATTAGCTACATCTAGGCATTTTGAGCAAATCTATTTCACATTCAAATTCTAGTATAAGCAAGTAGTTCTTTTAAATATGAAAAAATTACTCTCTACTGATCATACACCTGCCAGCTTATTTTTAATGATTAAAGTTCAGTGCATAAAATTAAATTGTTATATTTTTAAAAAATTTATGTTCAAGATAATCAAAATTACTTTTTAATTATATTTCCACCTCTGCCTGGAATTAGGGTGTGCTTAAATAAGTCATTTTAACTTTGCGTATTGATAGCCTAAACTTTCTAAGTTATTCAAGAAGTGCTGTGGTATAGAAAATGCAATCATTAGTACTAATACAATTCTGTTGAGATCTACTATTGAAACTCTTCCTTCCTTGCTTTTTTTTTTAATAAACTATATGCTTTAGAATAAATTAATAAATTCTGAGTGATCTAACCAAAAGAAAAAAAATTATTACCAATACTATGTATTATCCATGGAGAGTTAACAATAATAACATCAGGACCTCAAATAAAATGACAGGGCTACATATAATTTTAATGAGCTATCAAACTGTACTAATTTTATTTAAAAATAAATAACAAGCATACATAGCAAAGAACAAAATTACATTCTTCTTAAGAATGCTAATGTAAATATTATATACTCAGAAAATAAACAGATATTGAAGATTTAAAATGCCTTTATAAAGACATTAGCTTGTACCATATGAAATTACAAAGTCACCTTAAAAAAATACAAGTTGAACTCCATAAAGTAAAACAAAACCGAAAGTTAGAGTCTTGAAAATTTACGTAAAGAATTGTCTCATTCAGAAAACATGTCTTACTTAGAAAATTTACCATTCTATCTAAATTCAAGATAATGAGGGAAATTTCAAGTATAACAGTCTTTAAAATTCTTCTGAAAATAGAGATAATAAAAGTGCAATGCCTGTCGCATAATACCTACTAAATGAGTATGAGTGTATAAAGAGAGAAAAAAATTAAATTAAGATTTTAGCTTACTGGAATAGACTTATTGTCTATGAGATGCCACCACACTTCTATTGATCCATTAGCTTGTGTTTATGACCACTCGTCATGTGACAGGCAG
The DNA here is from genome assembly GCF_902729225.1 of Pteropus medius. Classification (NCBI taxonomy): domain Eukaryota; kingdom Metazoa; phylum Chordata; class Mammalia; order Chiroptera; family Pteropodidae; genus Pteropus; species Pteropus medius. The sequence goes on from NW_024356249.1 coordinate 17,172,556, forward strand.
AATTCTAAGCACATTAATCTATTTAATTCTAAGAATAACTCTATTATTATTTTATTCGTAGACAAGAAAACTGAAAAGATAAGAATAAGAAATTTGACTGAAGTCAAAAATTTAGGAAATGGAATATGAAGAATTTATAAGTTCACTCTCTAGAACAAGCCCTTTTAACCATTCTGCTGCCTCCTTTGTGTAAAAAGTCATTAATGGGAAGGATCCACTATTGTTGACAGAATAAATATGATTAGGTCTTCCTATAATCTTAATTTTAGTTAACAGTAATACTGATTTGGTGGATGTGTGGTTTTCATTTAGGATATAAAAGCAAGAAGGACTATCACTCCTACCTAATAATAAGAAATAATCAAGAAAATCATAGCTTTTCTAGAACTCATCAGATAGCTGAGGTCACAGGCTAAGTACCTAAATTGAAATTCAAAGCTAAGGAAAGAAAATACCTCCCAGGAGAGGCAAGACATAATCACTGATTTACTTGTGACAGAAAGCTGCCACAAAAGCAGGTGGTAATTCATCTAGAAAATTCAGTGGATTGCTAAATGATAAGATAGGCTACTCTGAAAGTACAGAACTCCAGGGAGGCAGAAACATGAAAGGAATTTGCCCTCTCTTGAAGATGCTTCTCTAGGGATCTCCATTCTGGAGTAAGGAAGTGGCTACAGAATAAAAAGGCAGAAAATCCTTCTAGATCTTTCTTCCTTATACAACAAAAGCTTTAAGTCACTGTGAGAAAACATCAGAACCAGGGATCCAGCAAAAGGAGACAACCCATTGTGGCTCTTGAATAAAAAATAATAAAAAATAAAACCAAAAAGCCCTCTCTTCCTAGAAAGGGGGCAGGCAAATGCCTTGCTTCCAGACCATTAGAAGCCTCCTGCTGCTGGGGAGGAAAAGAAAATTCGTTCCATGCAAGTTACGACAAAGACACATCAATATTAGGCTACAGTTGCAGCATGTGTGGGTAATTGAAAATGCCTAATCCCAAACTCCCACAGACATAGGGCTTGCCTAATACTGCGGTCCAACCAGAAGAGCATAAGTCCTTAGCCCTGCTATCCCACGCCTTAATGTTAAGAAAATTATTTGTCCTACGTAATATAATAAAGGCTCTTTGTCATTTATGTCCTTTAGTTGAATGTAGCATAATGACCTTATTATTTATTGAAATATACATGGAAAGTAAGATGTATCATTATAGATCAAACCAGATTTTAATAATTAAATCTTAAAAATATTCTTGTGATTTTGGCTATAAAATTATTTTAATTGTTTACTTAAGTTACAATAAAGGAAAATTTACTCAATCTTTATAAATTTTTTCCACTCCTAAGTTCTGATAATATTAATAATTAACCTTTATGCTAAGTTTAAAATTACTTTTGACTTTTCAACTATTCTATTTTGTATTTTTTTTCCAAAAAAAAAAAACAGTTTTAAAACTATTATGAATAACTCCTGCTTTATCTGGTGACACACTCAATGAAATGTCAAGGTCACTCGTTTACATTTTAATTTCTCATTAGGAGAAACCTCTTGATGTCAACTATTGCAAATTGAATCTTATGCTCTACATTTACTTATGATATTTGATATATTCTAGGACTCTCTGTAATATGATCTATAAAAAGAATTAAGGGTTCCCTCCCAAAATAAGAAACAGACAACTAGAATATATAGCTGGTCATCTGGAAGCCCTCAACTATTTCCATTGCACTGTTCTGATTATTAAAGAGTTACCATTATTCCCTTCCGAAATTACTTTAATAACCTCCTCTATGTCACTATACTTACATATGAAGCCTACCTTCATATCATTTCAGCTTTAGCCTTTTTAAAACAAATACAGTGTTTACAATTAAATTTTTATATTATGGAGTCTACGTTGTTTTTCATTTTGGATTTAAGGCTGGTCATAAAAATATACGATATAGAAAAAATTCATCATCTATATATTTAAAAAATATATTTTAGTTAATTACAAATAAACAAAAAAGCTCAGTAATTATTTTTTTATGTTTTATGTTTTATCTTCATCCAGTTATTTTCCCTTGACTAAATATCGCCAAACCCTCAATGCCCCCCAAAATTATGATTATAAAAATTTTCAAAAGAACATTTTTAAATTGGAAAATATCAAAAATAGCAATTTTTACCTTTTGTCTTGCTTTTATAGCATCAATGCATCTACGTAGTTAACTAAGTTAACTTTCAGTATTCAGATTATTATTTAACTTGAAGTCTGTAAGGGCCTTTGTGTGGTATTTTTAATAGATGTCTTACATTTTTATCCTTAAAAACAATTTTGGAGCATTTTTAGTGATCATGACTTTACTAAAAGTTGTGTTTTCTTTTACTATGGATGAGGTTTTTTTAACAAAGGGAAATATTAAAAAGTTTAAAATAAAAAAACGAAATATACAAGTTTCATTAAACAGTCAAAGCAAGTCCGATAGAATTCCTTACTTTCTGTTTACATTAAACATTTCTAATAGAGACTGAAAGGAAATAGAATAGGGCTATGAAGGCCTTCAGAAACTATTTACAGTTCACTTATATAACATATATACTGTAAATACTTATAGATTGAATTCATAAATAAGTGAATGAATGTGTCAGAAGTACTTTATTGGTGCAAAATTACTCTGGATGAAAACTGCCTTCAATCTGCACTGGATACCACTGGAAATTCTACAGTCTTCTGAGGCATCTTGCCCTATAAACTCTGGTTACCCTATGGCTAATGATCTGGCTCTCTCTGATTGTTCCTTAATAATGCTTCTTCAAAGGTGTGGTGTTAGTGTATTCCCTCCAAGTACAGACTCCTTACTCCCCCCAAACCCTTAAGTCTCTAGGTGGGGATGTGAGATAGCACCTTCCTTCCTGAACCAATTAATAGTATGAACACTTGAAAATTCTTTGAAAAATGTGCTCTATGTGTTGTACTGATCTTGTAGAAAGAGTCTTATCTCAGTTTTATGGCCAATGCTTGAAATAAAAGCTGCTAATTTAATATCTATGATAAATAGTAAATTCGGTCTCATTGGCTTGGGACTTTCCTTGAATCATTACATACATCATAATTGGATAATTCAAGATGTATATTTTTGAGATGTTTATTATAAAATCTACCTATAAAAGGACATCCAGGAAACTTTTGTTCAAGAAAATGATCATAATTACAATTTGACATTCTTCTACAGTATAAACAATGACTACTAATTTGGTATTTGAAATTTAAACCCCTGAATAATGCCTAACCTATATTACAGTCTCACAAAATTACCAACACCTTTTTTTTTCCATAATGAAGACTAGTGAAAGATATTCTTACTGCATATGTTTGTTTACCTTTTGTAAATAGGAAGGAACCTGACACATATCTGGCCAGGACTCCTTCTTGTGTTTTGTTTAAGATAAGACTGAAACCTCTAATACCATAACGAATACAAATTTGGGAAGCACAATCACTAGCATTAGACTTTTCATTATATTCACAAGTTTCTGGGTCAGTAGATTTAATTCATTGTTGCAAAGATTTAACAGTAAAGTTATATATGATAATATTACTAAATATGTAAATTTGTAAGTTACATATATATTTTTCTAAATGTAGCAAAATCTCTAATATTTAGCAAAAATAAATATGAAAATGAGTTATTTCTTATCCTCAATGAATTTTAAGTCAGATAAAATAAATAGCTATAATAGAGCATTACAGACATATAAGAAATCATTGAATCTAAATATAATTAGAGCAAATATACTAGGTAGTTCGAGCAGCTTAATAAATGGTGTTCTTTGTCTGGAACTTTATACAAATACCATAGATTTTCTTTATTCAAGAATCAAACCAATTTCTCTCTATTTACTAGATACTACCCACATCGATTACTTGAATTCGTGGATTTAGTAATTTATTTAGCAAATATTGAATGTAATTATGTGCAGAAAAATATAAAAACTTGTGAATTAGTCTTTTCTGTGTCTGATCACTGGCTGAACTGTCTATTGTTAAGGGCAGTGACTGTTTATTTTCCATGTAGGAAGAATATTATAAGTCTTTTCAAGCTGATATAATTTCTGACCCAAAGACCCACCCACCTGTCTGTAGAAATATATCTCTATTATATTTTCTTATACTCTAATTTAAATTATTGTCTCTAGAAAAACTAATTCAAAATGGAAAGCACTCCCACACAGAGTACTTTCACAACAAATTTCAGAGGAAATAACAAAATAATTATCAGAGTGAAGTCGAAAGCAACATACAAAAATCTATAGAATATTATTGTCAAAAAGTTTTTAAGTTCCACAGGTCTGATGAAAAAATAACAAATTTATTTATAAATGTGAAGAAAATGGCATGTTAAATTAAAAACCAGCAATATTACATTTATAGCAACATGGGTCAGTATTATTTAAGCTGATAAAACATTGATTAAATAGAAAAATTAGCAAATGACATGAAACAATAATTCATGCAAAAAGTTGCTCTTCTGCACATTTCTTAGGTCCATGTGTCTGGAGAAGCTGTGCTCAGAGTAAATTCTGAGGATTTATTACTAGATGATGAAAAAGTGTCTTAAACATTATCTATATTTATTCCCCAAATCAAAATAGAATTTAGTTTTATCCTTTGTTAATTCAACTAAAAAGGCATTGTCTTTATATTTCATAGCTTTTGCAACAATAAAATAGCTTTGACTTTATACTCATTTTGCAAAAAGAGATAAATATAATGTTAGATTATCACTGATTTCAATAATAATCTCTTGACCATATTCTATGTCATTCTGCACACAGAAAATTTTTTGATGAGACAGAGTGAAAGCAAATAAATGAATATCATATTCTGTAAGTTTTTCATGGATACTGCTTATTATTTACATTAGTTATTTGTTATCTACAAAATCCACATCTCCTATATAAACTATTTATACTATATTTTCTTATTTGTGTATATTTCATCATTTTCTAATGGGAGCTTATTGAGAGACAAGATAAACATTACTAAAATCATAGAGAAATTTGATCATTGGAAGTTAAGTCTAGATAAAAAATATTTACTATGAGGCCTCCCTATGAAACAGGTATTAGACGAGTTGCTAGAAATACAGAGGTGATAAGGACTCTGCCTATAAGGATCTTAAAAGGTAGTAGAGAAAAAATACACAAGTAAAAGTAAATAAAGTAAGGCAATAAGACAATGAAACCATGGTATGTACAGAAAAGCCAAAAGAAGGAGCTGTGGAACTCTGGAGAGAAAGGCGCTTTCAAGAAAATGGGGAAATGCTGTTAGAGGAGGTGATGCTTGAACTAAATCTTGCCAGGGACCTAACATGGATGATAAAATCGTGCTGGCACATATTTCGCATTCATCTTTTAGATCTTGATTTAGGAATTTTTAAAAATATAGTTATTGTGAGCACAACTTTTTTTTGTAAACAGTCATTTTTAAGGAAAAATAATCTGTTATGGCAATCTAAACTCAGAAACCAAGCACAGCATGTTAATACTGGTTATGCGAGACCTAATATACAGCTTAATTAATTATCCAGTTTAATCAAGAGTAACATTTAGGTAATATAAATATCATTTAAAAAATTTTAATACATGAACTAGCTGCACTGGCCATAATCACTCAGAGTTCAAGTAATGGTCAGCATTAAAAACTAGTAGAATAATAAAATGAGTAATAAAATTTCCAATTTTTTTTTCCAAAAGTGAAGTCAGGTAAATACTGCATATGATGTAAAAATTCTTGGGAAAAAATAAAATATTAATTTTCCAAACTATTTGGAAATATGCATTTTCTTAAAAAAAAATAAACTGACTTTACCGATAATTGATGTACTGATCAAAACGGTTACAAACATTGATCACTGAAAGACTGAAAACTTATTTGTAAGATATCATTTATGAGTCTCATAATGGGTGCCTGTAATGCCTTACATACTTTGTTTTTTAGATTTATATCTGTTTCAGATTAACTACCTGGAACACAGCCTCCAAAATTATGTGTGCAAACTGAAGTGCATTCACTTGAAAATTATGTGTGAAGCAAAGCAGCAGATTATAAGCAATCCAAATTCTGAAACTAGCAAAGAATACCAGAAAAGAAAAAATATGACAAAGATGATAGACACATAAAGACTGTAGAAGTCAAGTCCATTATTGATGGCTGCAGAGTCCAAGGGCTTGCCATGGGCATTCCTGTTTCACAGACCTGTCGAGTAACTAATGTTTATAGCGGAGGGATAAAGTCTTCAATAAAAGTTTCTATATGCTATGTTTAAAGAGACATGAAGATGCAGAATTCACTTTAGACGAATTTCACCTGCAATGGTAACATGCCCCCAAATGTTGTTCTTTAATTAGGGACTGTAACCACTATATTTTGCCAAGAAATTTTTTATCATGTGTTTTTTGCCCCCAAATAAATGGAGTAGAATAATCTATTTAACATAGATTCTTTTTGTACAGATTGACTAAATTATGGCAAAGTACTCATCTGTGTATTATTAATTAAATAAGATTATGAGCTTTTAAATAAATTCCAAATAGTTAATGAAGATAGAATATATTTAATTATGTCCTCAGTTTACTCAATGATCTTATATTTCAGTTGAAGTTTATTAAATGAATAGCATATTTCAAATTCATATCTTACCATATGGTGAATATTGAAGATGAATTAAAATGATTATTTTGTTAATGCAGTGAACATATATGAATAATATTTTAAAAATTATTTATACATTTGTTAAAATGATAAAGAAGACTTTATTCAGGATTATATGATCAGTGTCAAGACTATCATAATAAGAGAGAGAAATAGGACACAATACCGAATACAAGGAAAAGTGAGGATTTATACTCAAGGAGCACAGTGAGTGGTCAGTAGATGGATAATTACTAAGAGGAGACATCAAGGGTAGAGAGCTCCTTGCTAAACCAACTTAAAATTCTTGCTGGAGGCAGGCCAGGATGAACAGATATCAAGGGTAGGGGATAAGAAATTTGATCAGATATCAAGGATGATCAGATATTCGGGGTAAAGGATTTTGTCTAAACTGACTTAGCACAGTTCTTGCTGCAGCCAAACTAGGCAAGCTAAAGACAAGGCCAAAGACAAGCCTGAGATGAAAAGAAGGCTCAGAGGAGCCCTCTTAAGTTTTGTCAATGAAAGTGTTTGTCAACTGTGACGACAATTTGCATATTCATATTAACTTCATTAAGACAATATGTAAGGCACATTTGTTATTTTTGATATGATTTCAAAGACAATTTCATATTTTCAATCTAGGCAACTATATCCAATATTAGTCTGTTTTTAGACAAAAATAAAAAAATGTCTATCAATAGATTTGTATTGTTTAAAAACATGTATTTCTTTTAACAATATAACTTCTCATATTTTATTAGAAAACTGTGTGATCATTTATTTTAATCACAAAAAAATATTGCAAGGAGAACCAGCCAACCAACATTTGTCTTGTCCATCAGCCTGCATGAGCTGCACACAAGAGGACTCTAGGTTCTTGGAGGAGGAAACTTTTCCAGCTCTCAGTTCTGGCAGTTCTGCAGTAGCAATCTGACTCTTGTCCAACGTCCACTGCCAGCCTCAGTTGAGCTGATCCCGAGAGGACTGTTCTAGCCTTGTCTGGTGACTATGAAACAGCACTGACTTGAACTACCCAGTTAATCTTCACCACTCAATGGGGTGTAACTATAGCTTCTTTAATAAAATTTGAAGCCCCAGTCTAATCTGTCCTCTGAACATTCTTCTTGACTAAGCCTCAACCTTGGGCTTCTGTATCCATCCTTGTCAAGTCTAGCTTTAGCAAAAATTCTACCAGGTCACCTCTGATATCTGATCACCCTCAATATCTGATCAACTTCTTCATCCTCCATCTTCGATGTATAAGTTATCCACCTGCCTTCAGCATGAATCTTGCTGCTGGTTTAGCAAAAAAATCTTCCCACCCTTGATATCTCCTTTTCATAATTTTCCACCCACTGACCCTCACTCTGCTCATCGGCTATAAATTCACAGCTATCTTTGCTGTATTTGGAGTTGAGAGCTCTTCCATGGCAATAGTCTTGAATAAACTCTTCCTTACCATTTTAACAAATATCAGAATTTTTTTTTTCTTTGACAGTATTCTGAACTCCTCCTCAGCTATCATCTAGGTAGGTCTTGGTGGATTATTTGGCAGTTAAACAAAACTTTCTTCCCTAGAGGCTCTGGACATTTCATTTTCATAAACTCCTTGGGTTGCAGTTGTATGTGCTATTCATAGTTCTGTTAGGGAGAGTACCAGGAGGAACCTACAAAATCATTGGGGTTTCACATGTATTTACTATCTCCATTTTATTTAAAAGAGCCTGTCCTCTCTTACTAACCAGTGCCAATTGCCTTTGCCAGACAGTATTGTGATCCCTTTTCTCACCTCCGAGTCCCTAGGCAGAAGAACTTCAAAAGGCTCTGGCAGTATTCCATGAAAACTTTACAGAATTGTCTCGCTAAATTTTAATACCCTTGTTAGGACCAGGCTTCCAAATGTGCAGAAGCTGAAGTTGGGATACGATATGAAAAAGACAGTCAGCTCGTAAAATACATCATGTTATTTCTTGAAAAACAAAAGAAAATTCTAGTTTTTCAGACATTTGACAGTTATTTGGGCCCATAGACTAGTTCTGACCAACAGAATGTCATGAATTTCTTCCAGGCCAAACCAATAAAAGACTCTCAAAGTGCACAAATGCTCCAAATGATTCAGACATGAAGCACTGGAGTGACCTTCAGCAGGGTTCCTAAACGACTACAGATCTAACCTCCCACTAAATTGCATTAAACTATCTTGAGTGAGGAAAATAAATACTTTTAATGGTTTTAAGTTACTGTTATTTGAGATTTAAGTTATTAAATTAGCATGACACAATCTATTCTGAGTAAAACATATCTAAAGATTTTTTAAAACAGAATTATTGTAAATACTTTACAGAAGTTTATAAGAATATATACCTATATGCATATATATATTTATTTAACTAAATATGAAAAATGCATTAGAAAGTTATTTTTCCTCAGAAAATTTTGCCTTTCATACCAAGTTGACATATGGTTGTTCGTATTGTATGTATATTAAATAGAAATAGTATGTATTTGTTGTGTGTAGAATGTAGATCTGGGTTCTCAAAATTAACATTTAAATATCTAGAATGAGTAGGTTGATATTTTTCTCCTCCAGAAAACAGAACAAAATAGCCTGTCATACATCATCATATTTACATAATTTATGAACACAATAATATTGTTACAGAGGTATCACCTGGAAAGAACATCTACACATGAATATACTTACATACACATTCATATATATCAACATGAAGATTATCTGTACATACACATACATTCACACACACCATAGGAATTCTATATTCTGTGAAATTAAAAATATGGAAGTTGAAGATCAATACATGTCAAGACTCTGTTAATGAATAAATTCTCTAGTCACTAAAACCAGGCTGTCATTGACAAGAGCCATCTTTTTTCAATGTCATTTGATGATGTGTTTAAGAGATGTCTAGAACTGTTATTAAACTCAAAGTGTGTAGGTAAAACTCCAGATAAAATCTTTTAGATAGTAGTTTAAAATAAACTTTCAATGTCAAGCTTGCTCTACCTCCGATTATCTACTCCTGATTTTAATAAGTTCATTCTTCCATGTGTACCAATTATTCTATTAATTATAGGATACTACATCCATAAATTTTCTTTGACGAGAGTATTTTTCAATGCTAACATGACTTACAATTAGAGAAGGAAGGCATTTATAATAATATTCTGTAACCAGTAGTTTAAAAATCAGTTACAATTTGTGAGACGTAATACTTCCATTCCATATATTAGAACAATAAATAAATGACTATAGAAACTCAGTAATAATATATCTAGCAAGTCATACACTTGGAAAAAAAATAAAAATCTTATAGTACACCTATTCATACTATACAATGCAAACCATATTTATTGTTCATAAAGAGCTTCTGCTGAAACAAATCTTGTCCTTAAAAAACTATTAGCTTTCTAAAATGAACACTTTGGTTAAGCAAAAAGTGAGCTAAGTAACCTATATCCCTGTTTCCTATGCTATAACTGGTTTTGTTAGAGTCTTATAACAACCCATAAGTTAATAGAGAAAGTTATATTCTCCATAAAACATAAAATTAGAATCATTATTTACATTTATATTGAAGAGAAGAAGCGTCTGTTTTGAAACAACTTCCAAAAGAAACTTCTCCTTATAAGTGAAAACAAAGTTCAACCCCAGACACTTGTGCTCATTCAGACCAATCACACTGATGTCAGCAATCTGACATCACAGATGTCAAGATAGCCCATAGATGCTCCTGGATACAAAGAATGAGTTGGTCTCAGTAATATTATAAAATGCAAGACTCCTCATTCTCTACTCTAGATATATTTGTGATTAGTGAGTAAACTATTTTTTGTAAATAAAATTATTTTGTGTTAACTTGGATGTCAACAGACATTTTATATTTATCTCACTAATTTTCTATCAGCAATAGTTGCTACCTATATATTATTTTCTTCAGTCCCCACTCTACAAAAAGTCTATTATGTGTTTTCAACACTCTCTTAAGCTAGTTAAGAGAAATTATATTAAGGAACTCCATAGGTTTCTTTTACTGAAGCCTAGTGACTTGTTTTGTTTTGTTTTAAATTAAGACTTCACTTCTTTACAACTGTTTAAATTTTACAGCAAAAATGAGAGGAAAGTACAGAGATTTCCCATATAACCCCTGGCCCCAAGCATGCACAGCCCCTCTAACTATCAACATCTCCTACTAGACTGGTACATGTGTTACAACCGATGAACCTGTTTTCCCAAATCATAATCACCCAAAGCTCATAGTTAACTTTAGAGTTCACTCTTAGTATTTTTCATTTTGTGAGTTTGGACAAATGTATAAATGTGTTCATCATCATAGTATCATATAGAGTATTTTCGCTGCCATAAAAATCTTCTGTGCTACACCTATTAATCCCTATACCCCAACGTCTGGAAATCATTGTTTTTTACTGTCTTTATAGTTTTGCCTTTTCCAGAATGCCATATACTTGGATCAGAAAATATGTAGACTTTTAGATTGGCTGCTTTCACTCAGTAATATGTACTTATGGTTTCTCCATGTCTTTTCATACCTTGATAGCTTTTTCTTTTCAACACTGATAATAATCCATTGTATGGATATACCACAATTTATTTATCCAATCACCTAGTGAAGGACACCTTGGTTGCATCCATGCTTTGGTAATTATAAAGAAAGTTGCTAAATATCTGTGTGCTGGGTTTTGACTTCTTTATGTAAATATCAAGGAGCACAGTGGCTGAACTGTAATGTGAAAATTATATTTAGCTTTATAAATAAATGCCAAATTGTTTTTTTAAAGTGGCTGTACTATTTTACATTTCCACCAGCATTGAATGAGAGTTCCTATTGCTCCACATCCTCTCCAGCATTTGATATTACTGTGGTTCTTTAGATGCAATAAATGTATTCTTACAAGATAAGTCAGTCTTAAAACTTCTAGTATATTTCCAGCATTAAGTTCATGCTTTTCAAGGAATTGATGGAAGCTAAGTTTAAAGAACAGCAAATATTTTATTGAATTGTAACCAGAAATTACATTTATTTATTGTTTCTGCAACTACTTATTCAGTGTCTTCTCTATCTCTGATACTATGGTGTTAGTGCAATGGAAGCAAAGATGAACAAAACTAAATAATGATTTTGTTCTCAAGAGGTTTACATTGTCATGCACGAAAAAAAAATGAAGTCAATTAATCAGTAAATTTATATTATTATGCCAGAGTATAAAATTAAACAGTCATTCTAGAGAACAATTTATCAGTAGTCAGATAATGAAATGTATAAGTATATTGTTATCAGTGAGTGAGATAACTTAAGTGGCCATTACTAGCATATTTCATCAGTAAAATATGGTGAGACTTAGAGGGGAATACAATGCAACAATCAGACACAAGTCTGGGAAACCTCTATGAGGCAGATATCCAGAGAAGAGGGTCCTCTAAATCTGTGTGTGAACGAATGTCACATGCATGCATGTGACAGGTTCAAAGGAGCACTGCAAAGGTTAAAAGCATTGAATTGAAATTTTAAAAGGGATCACACATAGTAGGTGAAATAGAGTTTAAAGACTGAATAAAATACTCAGGATATATATGTATAAATAATAATATATGTATGTATATATGTGTATACATAATATATTTTTACATAAAATATGTATTTCAGTCATAATAATTATAATTATATAGGTATGTATATATGCACATATATAGAAAAAGTATAGCAATAGATGTTGAGTAGTAAGTACGTCATATCGTTTCATCAAAAATATCTGTAAATATCTCTCTCCCTAAAAATGTACATGAATTTCCTAAGCCCAAGGCTCTCTAGGAAATGAATAAACAATACACTATCCCTATTAAAAATTAATGAAGTCATGCAATAAAGTGTTTAAATCCCTATTAAAAGTATATGTAGTCTACGGCCATGCTACCTTGAATGTGCCCAATCTCATCTGATCTCAGAAGTTAAGCAGGGTCGGGCCTGGTTAGTACTTGGATGGAAGACCACCTAGAAATACCAGGTGCTGTAGGCTTGAAAAAAAAAAAAAAGTAGCATATGTAAATCTATAGTAGGTTCTATGAGGGATACATAATATATAAACGAATAGTTGTTTCTTTCAAAGCTCTTTCAGGGCGCATCACTTTGAATATTTTTAATCCACTGATTCTCTATGAAGAATTATTTTTTCTCTCAACCCATCACCTTGTACATGGTCAAATATGATTACTCCAGCCCTGACATTCTGTTTCAAGATCCATTTATAGGCTGCCACTTGGAATGTGAATATCTTCATGTAATTTTCTAAGATGGAATCCAATTGCTTCTGCTTACATGCATAAAATTGAACTGATCTTGTTTTAGGTGTCCACACTGGTCCAAACACATGTGGCCAAAAGAAAGGTCATGTGGTACAAAGCTAAACTGGCTTGTCGGTAATCACTGTGACTTTTTTCCACAATGACAGGCCATTTTCTCAAACAAAATTGTCTGAACTAGCCGAAAGCTCCAGACTATTTAACTCCATTTATAGTCTCATCTCTCACTTTCTTTACATATAATTTCATTGAACCATGACTCTCTAATAGCCACCCCTATACTCAGAGACTTGAAACAGTTTTCTCTGACTACTCTTCAAATTTTCCAGCTTCTCTTGGATAATGCTGTCAAATATTGATTAACACTCAACCCAGGTACCTTGCCACCCATCATTAGCAATCTTATTTGTCAAATGAACAATATATACTTACTCCAACTGCTAATGCATAGTTTATAAGTATTCAGATCATTAAAAGCCTATGGATTTTATACTAGCAAAACTTTAGTAAATTGGATTATAAACAATCAAGATGGTCAGGAGCTGTCAGATCTGAAAACAATTATCTTGTAGAGTATTTACACATTGTCTAACTCAGTGCAGTGTAGCATGCTACCTAAATGTTGCCAGACAACATAAAAACTCCACCAAGTAGAGAACACTAATGTGACATACAAATGTGCCCCTAATTATAAGCTAAATATACATCAGGTTTTGCTATGATAAACTTTTCTGTTTCAATTAGCCACAAATAATAAATTAGCCTACAAGTCCTTCGAATATGTTCATGTGTGTGGGATCATATTTTGTGTGTGCATGTGTATGAATATGTGTGTGTATGTGTGTGTGTGTATTTAGAGAGAGAGAGAGAGAGGGAGAGGGAGAGAAGTGTTGTTGTTGTTCTTTGCCCCAAATACAGCATCACCAATTTTTTGCAGAAAAAAATGCTGAGTAATTTGACCTGATACCATGTGTCAGAATATCCAATTTAGTAAGCACTTTAACAGTTTCAAGCAAGAATAGAAAGTGTAAAGTAAAGTCATTAAATTTCTGAAAACTCTGCAAGACTATTCCTGGTGTTCCCTTTATTGTAGTCAAATAAAAAAAATAGTCTTTATTATTGAACATTCAATGCAATAATTACTTTTTTAATTACTAATTTTAAGTTAATTATGTATTACAGGATAAAGAACAGACTGATGTCATAGTAAGTGACAGACTGTGCTGCCAGCCTTCTTGTATTATTATGCAAATCATGTACTTCATCTAAAAACACACTGTATAGTAATTTTAGAGATAAAATATAATACTCTGAAAGTTATCTTGATCATTTTTTAATTCAGCTCCCTTCAATTTTCTACAAAGATAATAGCAATCTTGCAATTTGTTTAAAATACATAATTGCAGGAATAGAACAGATCTACAGAGATAACTAATAGATACCTCCCTGTACAAGAGAACCACGCAGAAATAATTTCAAGATAATAAATTTACCTTGCTTTTAAAAACTTACAAAGGAGTGCCCACAAACTCTTTAAAAATTCTGACTTTCAAATATCCAGCCCTTTTTTGTCTTATCACTCATGTTTCACATCATTACTTAAGTCTATTTTCTTTTATTCTCTTTCAACACATAGAGTGCTTTTATTTTAAAGAATTGTATTTTATTTTTTCCCAGACAAATGACTCTAATCTATCTGTCATTTCACATGAACAGACTAATTCCTAAACTAATTTAATATGAGTTTTTTGATGACTGTTAATTTTGGCAATTGCTAAGAACTATAATAGACGCAAATGTTGCATATGACATAAAGCTGATTTTGAGAAATTGATATTGTTTTGAGAGCAATATGTATACATAAGTAATGAAGAATTAAAAAAAAGACTTATAAAGTTCAATATAACCAAATTCCAAACATATTTTAAGAAAAATAATCTCTATGAAGTTTTAGAAAGATGAGAAAGAAACATGTTGGTAATTTGTTGGAGTATTTAGAACAGAAAATGATCCTTCATTAATAGGCAGATTATTTTTAAGTGAAGAGGGGAAAAATGAGAACATCTGATGTGTGAGAGGAAAGCAGATACATTTAAAGTTCTGTAGAGATAAAGGATGATTTATTTAAATTTATAAATCATCAGGTCATGAATGTTACGGAATAGTAAGAAAAGCAGTGGGACAGCTTCAGAGGAGGTGGGTTTATTACTGTGACTGGATGAAGAGTGTGATCTCATAGGAAATGAAAAATAGGTTCTTAAATGAGAAAGTCACTCTTTTATAGCAATGCTTTCGGCATCACTTTACAGATTTCGTTCCAAATAATTTCTATGTAATTAAAATTGAACCTTAACTTTTATTAATTTCTGGTTATAAAAATACCCCCAAAAGGAAAATTAATTTCTTCAATTATCTATTTAGAGATATCTATTTCAAACATACTAGAAAGAAAATGAAAGACATAAAGTTCTATGACAATTAATCCAGTTAAGAGTTCAAAAATTATATGAGATACAAGATAATATTTTTTGTAAAATTGACAGAAAATTTTAAAATGTATAAATCTAAATGTTAAGAAACAGGGGGAGTAAAAGCAAAGTAAACAACATGTATCCTCAGGAGTTTCTTAAAGGAAGAGAACAGGTTCCTTAAGAGTTATGTAAACAATGCAATAGATTTATATTATTCTGAATTGCCTTTGGATGTCACTGCTTGTATTTCTGGAACTAAGGCATTTTTATTGAGAAATTATTTAAATGAAATGGTTATCCTGAAGTGCTGTGGACTATTCTGGAACTTTGTGGGTTTTTTTTCTTTTACAGAATTATAGTCACATTTTCTATTATTATTTTAATCAAGTAATTTATCATTCATTCCAGTCTTTTAAATTACAGGAAAACTATTAAAGCAAGCTTTTTTTATACAGACATCAGAGATGCATTTTTGACACACTGCTAAATGTCTCAAAAAACAATCATGTTTTTAATGGGTTGGATCTGGGGTATGGTCCTAAGAGCAACATCAACCTAGCGTGGGAAATGCTGGGAGGAAACCTTGGGGATAGGATCCACCAATATGTTATTTTACGAACCTTCGAGGTGATTCTGTTGGAAGCTACGGTTTGAGAAAAACAACTTAGGTCAATATAGTACATTTATATGTTTTTTTTAATGAGATATTCATATTTTGCATTTAGTGACTATCTTATTTTGAACAATTATTATAATGTAGTTGCAACCTAATATATTACTTTTCTTCTATAGTAATGCATTTTGTCGCACAATCTTTTTATCAGAAATTTAAATTGGTATAATACAGAGTTGTTCTAAAAGTTTATAAGTAAAAATAATATATTAAATGCAAGGAAAATATGTGAATTATAAAAAATATAAAAATCTTGATTAACATATTAGCTACATAGAAAAATACATGATTCCATGTTATAGTAGAAATAAATTTTAGCTTAAGACAATATATTTGACAAACAGATGTATATATTTACATAATTTAATTTTTACTATAAACTATAAACCTGACAAACAACTATACCTGACAGTATATATTTGTAAAAATTATTGAATTATTCACAAATTGGTAAATTTTACTGTATGCAAATTACATCTCAATAAAAGCAACAAAAATTTAAGATATTCTTTTATGATTCCACATAAACTCTTCTCTCCCATATTTATACATCTCCGTAAAATTCTTTTTATCCTGAGTTAAATGTTGTATCTAAATTATATCACATATTTCTCAACCTAGATAAGCCAAGCAAAAGCAGTCCTGTGAATATTCCAGATTTCATAATTTAGCTTTGAGTATGACAAAAAGAAAGTAAGCTGACCTAAAAAAGTTGAACTCTAGCCATTTCAGAAAAATCAAGAAATTATTCTCTCTTGTTGATGCTATCACAATGAATTAATGAACAATGAACTTAGAGATCAACCTTTTCCTTAATAAGGATGGAAAAGATCTTTCTTACAATATATAAACTGTTTAAGCATTATCATCCACTTTGTGACACTAAAGACGTACCTATAGGAGAACACATGGGCTTTTACATCAGATGGCTATGGTATTTAACACTAATTCTCCAACATGTAATAACTTTAGTCAGTTACTAAACTTTCTTAAGCCTCAATTTTCATATCTGTATGTTAAGATTCAGTGTACTAGTGTCCATGTAGTACCTAGCATAACAGTAGGTACTAGATAAGTGGATGGCATTGTTATTTTTCTTTAGCTGGCACCATGTGGCTCTAGAGTTTCCCCTAACTTCATTAATTCTGATATAATCTAATTGGTAGGTGCATTATATTCTTCTATATCTTTAAATAAAAGTGTCCCAAGTGCTTCTTAGTTCTTATCTTCTGGTTAGGAGAACTGGTAGGCTTGAATGAAGTTCAAGAGGTAAGGAAACAGAAATCAGGTAAATTAGGGCAGGTATTCTGCCTTAATTCTTCTCTGTGCCCAAATTCCAATGTCAAATCAGATGTTAATTCATGGGGTTATTTCTGGAATAGCTGCACCCATAAAAGTCTCTGCCAGTAACAGATAGCAGAATAATCTTCATTCTTAAAGAAATAAACCAAAGCGCAGAGGTGCCTCCAGGTAGTGCCCATCAGTAGCCAGGACCTGAATGGATTTTATCTGCCCAGCCAGACCCCTGGAAACTCCAGAGGCTAACTAAACTGGCTCACTCAATCCTTTCATTAACCTTGCAATATTGTATCTCCACATTTTACATTAAGAAGCTTTCTAGATTTTGCTAGCTACATTATGATAGGATTTTACTCAATGTGATAATATATTGACCATGCCTTTTAATTTTGTTTTTCTGACACTCTGACATCTTAGGGCTTTGCTGAACCTGAAGAGACTGTCCCTCTCAAGGCCAATTCCTAGAAATAGTGAAGGACTAACCTTTGTACATTTATATGCACACAACCAGTACAGAGTCCATACTTCCATCAAGTCCTTCATTTGTCTCTTATACTGCAGGTCACTATTCCACTGCCTTAATCATCCCAGTGTCAGATATCAAACAACTTTAGACAGCCTCTATATCATTCCCTCTATACCATGGTGCCTACTGAAATTATTCAAACGAGCCAATCCTCACACTGCTTATCCTTTGCCTTGATTTCGTGGAGACTACAATTAAGGTTCTTGCCCTCATTTTCCCCTCACTCCCTGTGCCTCCCAATAGACCCTGCTGCTTCTCTGTTAGCCCCCTGCATGGCATGATATGCCCCCTCCTCTTGGGAATTATGAGTAACAAATTATCTTTGTTTCTCGATCTACCGGCCTTAAATACCCAATTAATAATAAAATCTACATTTTAAGACAGATAAAAAGTGTGACAAGATATTTAATTGGCACTTTGCAAACTTTAATGTGCAAAGGAATCACATGGACGTCTTGTTAAAAAGCAAATCTGAATCAATAGATCAGAAGTGAGTCCTGCATGTCCAACAATGCAATGCCAAAACTTCTCATCTATCAACCATACTTTCAATAGCAAAGTACTAAACTGGATGTACTCATTTTCAATATTCTGTTTTCTGTGAATTTTGGCTAATTATGTTATCTTTTCACAAATAGTTTCCTTCTTTGTAAAATGGAAATTAAAAACACTGCCTACCTAATAAATGACATTAAAAATAAAATGAGGCAATATAGATAAAACAATAAACATTTATTAAGCTGTAATTATAGGTAAAGCTATAAAAAGTATAACCTGCCATATAAATTATTGCAGAACATACACTACTTGTATTTCACCCTTAAATACTATAGAAATAACAATTTACATTTGAAATAACTTATGGATTTTCTGTACCTGTATATTAAAGTCAGTCTCCAAAGATCACTTCCCATTGGCATTGTTAACATTCCTTCTTATTTTTATATAAAGTCAGAAGTAATAAAATTAAACCTCTCTAAGCATACAGATACTATTAGTAGCCCTCAAATTCAGAAGTATCTTCTTCAAAATTAACTATGTTTCTGAGGTTTTGTCGCCCAGAGCACAAAGTGATTCAAAGTGTCTATACTGGGTTAAAAAAGGCATCCCCCCAAAGAATATTTGTAAATGCTTTCTTTAAGCCAGAGTAATAATAACTGCAAAACTTACTCTGAAAAAACAAACAGAAAACCCCAAGAGAAGTTTTGAGATTATTTGATGAAGGACTTAATCTTTGCAACAAAACTGAATTTTACCAGCAACCAAGCAGGTATAATTCAATTGAACAAATATAAATCAAGTCTCTATTGTTTGCAAAACCCCACAGTTCCATGAGGATGGAGCAGGGCCAGCCTTTAAAGAGCTGATCCATAGGGTAATCTAGATTACCTTACAGGAGACAGAACATGGTAAATATCTTATGGGAAAAATTCAGTAATGGTGGTTCCCAGAAACCCTTTGGATAAGGTTAGCTTACATGAAGAAATGTGGAATTTAAAATTCTTTACAGACTTTCATTTAGAGATAAAAAGATAAAGTAGAGAATGGGATTGAAATCAGCAAAGACATGAATGTGGGAGCCACTGGACAAGGTGAGGGGAAGATGGGTACAGGTTCTTTGGCTTGGCAATCTAATTCCAATACAATAAAATCTATGTGTGATAAGATATAAACTAGGGGGAAAAACGAGGCTGGATCTACTTTGTAGAAAGCTTTTGACTCCAGGTGGGGGCCTATAACAATAAGAAGCTAGCCTCTAAAAGATTTTGACTTTGTTAGCAAATTAAGTAATACATAGTGGTGAGCATACAATGATGAATTCGAGAATTTGGGTAGTCAAAGAATCTGTAAGAAACATCGGGAAACAGAAAAGTTGGGCTGTGCAGAGATGCTTTACAGTACGTTTTATATAACATGCTTACTTTTGAGTAGTAATGTTTAAGGTTGAAGAAATAGCATCAGCCTCTGCAAGTGATGCTAAGGGACATTAATAGCAGTTATAAGTTAATACAATTTAGGAAAACAAAATACAAATGACTAATAAAGTTGAATATGATCAACCTTAGAAAATCAAATGCAAAGAAATAGTATTTTTACTTATAAAATTATCAAATACTAAAATATAGCAAATGCAGAATTCTCAAGGATCAATGAGGATGATCATACTATGCTGAGCATGTAAATTCTGAGAGAACTTTGGCATTCAGGACACTTAAATAGGTTCAATCCCACTGTCCTACTAATTCCTAAAGGAGTCTAGCATAATGAAAGAATCAAAAACTCAAGACAGTATACAGAAAGACATTAATCATAGTATTACTTTTATTAATAAAACAAAATAATTTTAATGTTCAACAAAAGAAAATGATGCTTTAAAACATCAATAAATTCACTGTTTACTTTTTATTCTCTTTCTTATACCTTGAAAATTTACTTTTACATTCCTGTAAGCTAATCGCATTTTAATAAATTATAATCTGCACTATTCAAATACTTCTCCAATAAATGGAAGAGTATTTATTTACTTTACACCAAATCTTATGGTCTGAAACACACTCTCTCGTATAGCAAAAGTCCCAAAATAAATATATATGCAGGACATAATATTTCTAAAAGGGGTGAAAGCAGGTATGAATACCAAAACTATAGTTATTGATAGATATATATGGTAATTACTTGGAAGAAACAAACCAGCAAATAAACCAGATGATTTAAGCATTGTTCAGCCTGAAGAAAAGTGATGGGGATTAAAAGTAAACAATACATTTTTTTACCCTTAAATAATTCACAATTTAGAAATATGAAAGTGTCTGGAAAATTTATAATTAAATGTATATGTACACACACGCATTAATTACTAAATGTTTGCAAATATAGTCACCATCTACAGTAATATATTTCTTTTCTTTTCACTAAATAGATTCTCTGAGTTATCTAAACATGCAGATAATTTCATAATCACTACAATTCAAGTATTTTGAGGGTACGTATGTGTGCTTTCACAAAGTACAAGGAATAAAAATAATGATACATATTTTTAGGGCATTCGTATTGTTATTATCTATTAATCGCAACCTAACCTACTTAATAACAAGCCGTAGAAGGTAAAACGTTCACTAATTGATATGAGCTAAAATTACATTCACCTTTATTTCTAAGAAACATTATGATGTTTTGGAAATAGAGAGCTACTATAAAGGGAACCTCCCATTTCCCTAGCCAGTTCTGGTTTGAAAATTTTGCTTGAACTCTCCTGATCTAAAGACATATTTTGGAATAAGATACTTACCTAAAGAATTTCCAATTCCTAGACGTAAGACTGGAATGTAACATTTTAAAATCTCACACCCTATCAAATGTATTATTTGACTCAGGTCAATTTTTCCAGGAAAAGACAAGTATAAAAAATAAATTATAATGATGCATATTCTAACAGTAAAATCAAAAGAAAATGTTAATGAATTTTTTAAACAACCAAATTTTTAAAGATTTATAATATTACAAATGTTTTAATGTGTAAATTTAAAAGCACAAAGAGGTTTAAAAATGTTTTGCTCACTATGGAGTTGTTCTCTCCAAAACGTCTGAAGTTCTGCATAATAAAACCACTTTAATGTTTTATTATGGTGCTCTAGGTAGCAAGTATTTCCGCATTAAGTTATAGCAACTATAATAATTTAATTTTCCTGAATTGTTAAGAATTATAAAAGTAGCAGGAACATACCGCTCTTCAAAAATAATGGTAGCCTAATTATGGCACAGAAAACTGTCTAATTAGTCTCCCTTTTCAAGATTAATTACCTATCAATCAGTTAAACTGTCCTTCTGAAAATACATTTCTTGTATTAGCCATTTAAATTATAGGTATATTCATAGGAACACTGGTACTATAAATCTTGAATAAATTCAATGTCACATCTGTTACTTTGAAAAAAAAAAGTCTCCTTTTCAAAAAAAAATATTTAGAACCAATATTCAAGAGAAAATATTTTGTAAAGAGTTTTGGGTCACTTGTTTTGAATTGTACATTAAGTTTAGTTTCTCATCAAAAGGCATAAGATTTCCTCTATGGCATAGGGACATTATTCACTTAATATTGCTTAAAATGTTGCTGTTTGATATTTTTTTTCCTTCTCAGATAAGAAGCCAAATAGAAAATAGTGTATTTAAACAGTTAAGTGGTTAATATTAATGTTGAAAATCAAAGATGAAAGTTATTTTTATATCTTCCTTTTCAGTTCTGTTTGGAGTGATGATTAATTTTCAGTCTTTGGGGATTTCTGTATGGCAAAAATTCATTCATATTGTCACAAAGGTAAATTTACCTCCAGAAAATATAAAACATAATTCAATAAATACTAATAGCATTACTAAAGTTTAAAGTTACTAGAAAATATTCCAGTAACACATTACACAAAAAGCCAGATAATTCTAATGGTAACTATATTCCAGTTGCATAAAAACTAAATAAGAGAAACTATTTACTCATTGTGTTTTGTTCTGTTAACATGTTTGAAAAAAAGTCCTTGAAATGATACAGCCAGAAATAGAGAGAGATACCAGAACCAGATAAGGACACCACAAGTTAAAACAAAACAACAACAAAAAAATACTACATGCCAATATTTCTGATGAACAAAGATACAAAAATTCTCAACAAAATACTAGCAAACCGAATTCATTAATACATTAAAAGGATCATGCACCACAATCAAGTGAGATTATCTCTGGAATTCAAGAATGGTTCAAAATACCCACACTAATAAATATGTTACACCACATTAATAGAATGAAAAATAAAAATGATATGATAATCTCAACAGATGAAGAAAAAACATTTGACAAAATTCAACAAGTGATCATGATAAAAATTGTTAACGAAGTGGATATAGAAATAACATACCACAACATAATAAAGGTCATATATAAGAAGTCTACAGCTTACTAACATCATACTCAGAGGTGAAAGGTTGAAAACTTTCTAAGATCAAGAACAAGGCAAGTGTGTCACTATTACTGCTCCTATTCAACATTGTACTGTAAGTCCTATTCTGAGCAATTGGACAAGAAAAATAAAAGGGAGCTAAATTAGGAAGAAAGAAATAAAAGAGTCTCCACTTGCAGATGACATGATCCTATATATAGAAACTCATAAAAATTCCACCAAAAAACTCTCAGAAAAAAATTCTCAGAACTAATCAATTAATTCAATAAAGTTTCAGGTACAAAATCGAAACACAAACAATATATGGAGTCAAGGCTTACCAAGTCCTCCAGGAAAGCTTCACTGGTAGTTAGTTAGCTTACAGGATCCTAAATTAAAGGTAGTGAGGAAGGTCATCTGCTGACAGAACAGGGGCATTGGTAAATTCTGGGGGCCTCATAAAGAATATATTTACCCAAATTTATAAATACTACACTTGAAATCTAATGAAGAGAGTTTCCTTGAACTGAGTTTCCTAGAAAACTGACAGATAAGCTAAAAAGAGAGACTTGAAAAAGTTCCTACGAGATCCTTTATGAAAAATTTTAGACAGAAGTTTATTCTGTGGCGTTAGAAGTTGATCGTTTGTGGTTCTCTTTGCAAAACAAGCTCAAGAAGAGCTACATAAAAGGAAAAACATTCACAGAAGAGAGATTCAGCTTACCTGCTTTGAGGAAATATATTTTAAAAAATGGAAGATTACAACAAATCAAATCCAAACAATGATAAAAACAGATGAATCCTCTGTAAAGATCTAGACTAAACTGTTAAATTATTCATGTCCATCCAGTATGCAGAACACGAGGTGAAATACTAGAGTATAATAAAAAAAAAGCCTCCATATTTTGCCATTTTACTAAATCGACTTTACTAATATTGTTGATTATTTCTAACATTTTTTGCTAGAGTCTTTAATGTTTTCTACATATTAGATCATGTCACCTGCAGAGACAATTTTACTTCTTTTCCAATTTAAATGCCTTTTTTTTTTTTTTTTTTTTTTTTTTTTTACAAAATGCTCTGGCTAGAACTTCCATTACTATTTTGAATAGAAGTGGTAAGAGTGGGCACCTTTGTTTTGTTCCTTATCTTAGAGGAAATGCCTTCAGCTTTCTACCATTGAATAAGAAGTTACCTGCCGGCTTGTCAATACGGCCTTTAGTATGTTGAGGTACATTCTTTCTAAACCTAGTTTGTTGAGTGTTTTTTTTTTCTTTTTTCCATAAAATGCTGTTGAATTTTGTCAAATGCTTTTTCTGCATCTATTGAGATGATAAAATTTTTATCCCTCGTTTCATTCATGTCTTGTATCATATTTACTGACATGTGGGTGCTGAACCGCTTTTGCATCCCAGAAATAAATCTGACTAAATAATGATGTACCAACGTTTTAATGTAATATTGAATTTGGTTTGTTAATAGTTTGCTGAAAATACTATATCTATGTTCTATTAGGATACTGGCATGTAATTTTCTTTTTTTAAAATGTCCAATCTCTGGTTTTGGTATCAGAGTAATGCTGGCCTGGAAGTGTTTCTTCATAAATTTCCTAAAGTGTTAGAGAATTAGTATTAATTCTTCTTAAATTTTTGGTGGAATTCACCCGGGAAGCCATCTAATCCTAAACTTTTATTTGGTGGGAGAGTCTGAATGATTAAATCTCCTTATTCATTATTGGTCTGTTCAAATTTTCTACTCCTTCATGACTCAGTCTTCATAGATTGTATGTTTCTAAGATTTATCTGTTTCTTCTAAGTTATCCAATTTGGGGTATGTAATTGTTCATAACGTTCTCCTACGATGTTTTTTATTATTATTATTTCTGTGTTGTCAGTTGTAATATCTCTTTTCATTTGTCTTCTCTTTTTTTCTTAGTCTAGATTAAGTTTGTCAATTTTTTCCAAAGCCAATACTTAGTTTTGTTAAACTTTTCTATTGTTTTCTATTGTCAGTCTCTATTTCATTTATTTCTGCTCTGGTACTTATTTTCTTCCTTTTGCTAACTTTAGCTTAATTGGTCCTATTTTTCTAGTTTTGAGGTATATAGATTATTTGAGATTTCTTCTTAATTTAGGTGTTTATTGCTATATATTTCACCCTTAGAACTGCTTTTGTTACATCCCATAAGTTCGTTATATTGTTTCCATTTTCTTCTGCTCAATGTATTTCTTATTTTCCTTTTGATTTCTTCTTTGATCTATTGGTTGTTTAATAATGTGCTAATATCTTCACATTTGAGAATTTCCCAATATCTATCCTGTTATTGATTTCTACTTTCATACCATTGCGGTCAGAAAAAAAATGCTTGATATAATTTCAATCTTCTTAAATTTATTAAAACTTGCTTTGTGACCTAACATGTGATCTATACTGGAGAATGTTCTGTGTGCATGTTCTGCTCCTGTTGGATAGAATATTTGGTATATGTGTTACATCCATTTGATATAAAGTGTAGTGCAAGTCTAGTATTTCCTAATTTTCTGTCTGCATGAGCTATCCATTGTTGAAATTGGGGTAGTGAAATCTTTGTTTATT
The DNA here is from genome assembly GCF_902729225.1 of Pteropus medius. Lineage (NCBI taxonomy): Eukaryota > Metazoa > Chordata > Mammalia > Chiroptera > Pteropodidae > Pteropus > Pteropus medius. Next base: position 17,198,060 of record NW_024356249.1, read on the forward strand.
GTTGCAATACTGTCTATTTCTTCCTTCAGATATGTTTATATTTGCTTTATATATTTATGTACTCTGATCTTGGGTACATATATATTTGTAATCATTGCATCCTCTTCACAAATTGACCCTGTGTCAATATATAATTACCTTCTCTGTTATGACAATTTGTCTACTATAAGTATAGCCTCTCTTGCTGTATTTTTGCTTTGAATTGCATGAAAAATCTTTTTTTCTAAATACTTTCTCTTTCGTCTAAGTCCTTGAAGCTGAAATGAGTCTCCTGTAGGCATCAAAGAGTTACAACTTTTTTTTTTCAATCCACCCAGCCACTCTGTACCTTTTTATTGGACAATTTAATTCACTTACACTTAAAGTATTAGTAGATAAGACTTAATATTGCCATTTAGTTCATTGATTTTTGTCTGTTTTCTTCCTCTATTTCTGTCTTCCTTTGGGATTTGACGGTTTTCTATAATGATATGCTTAGATCTTTTCTCTTTATCTTTTATGTATCAACTATACATTTTTGTTTTGGTGTTACATGAAGCTTACATAATCATCTTACAGTTATGAGAATCTGTTTTAAACTGGTAGCAAGTCAACTTCACTCATATACAAACTCTCACACTTTTACTTCTCCCTCCCACATTTTATTATTTTCTTGTCACAATTTACATCTTTTTGCATGTGGCCCCATTAACAAATTATTATAGCTATAATTATTATTACTTGTGTCTTTTCACCTTTATACTGGATTAAAAAGTGTTTTATATAATACCATCACAGTATTAAAGTATTCTGAATTTGCCTATATACTTTATCACTGAGTTTTATACTTTCATATGTTTTCATGGTACTTATTAGCCTCCTTTGTGTCAGTTTGAAGAACCTCTCCCTACCCCATCCCACCCTATCGCGACCCCCGACCCTCGCCTTTAGCATTTCTTGTAAGGTAAGTCTAGTTGTGATGAACTCCCTCAGCTTTTGTTTATCTGGGAAAGTCTTTATTTCTTCTCCATTTCTGAAAGACATTTTTGCCAGGTAATTCTTTTTTTCTTCTTTTTCTTCTTTCAGCTCATTGAATATATCAACCCATGCTCTCCTGGTGTATAATGCATCTGCTGAGAAATGAGCTAATAGCCTTAGCTATTATATATGAAAAGTCTTCATACTGTATGTGAAAAGCCTTTTATTTTTTTCTCTTTTTGCTTTCAAAATTCTACTTGTCTTTGAATTTTGATAGTTTGATTACAATATATTTTGCCGAAGTCTTCTTTGGTTTCAATCTGTTTGGGGACTTTTGATAATCATGTACCTGGATGTCCCTATCTTTCTTGGATATGAAAAGTGTTCAGACATTATTTCATTAAGTAATGTTTTTGCTTCTTTCTCTCACTCTTCTCCTTCAGGATCTGTCGTAATGCAAATATTAGCTCTCTTTTTGGTGTCCCATAAATCCTGCAGGCTTTTTTTTTCTTTTTCTTCTCTTTATCTCTTCTGACTGAATTTCAAATTATCTTCAAGTGTACAGATTCTTTCTTTTACTTGATAAAGTCTGCTGTTCAGGTTCTTTATTGCTTTTTAAAATTTTATTCATTGTATTCTTCAGCTCCAAAATTTCTGTTTGGTTCTTTTTTATGATTTCTCTCCATTAAACTCCTTATTTTGGTTATGTATTGTGTTCTTAATTTCACTGAGTCATCTTATCTGTTTTTTCTTGAAGCTCTCTGAGCTTCCTTAAAACAATTATTTTCCATTCTTTGTCAGGCAATTTGTACATCTTCATTTCCTTGGGATTGGCTACTGAAAAATTAATGTGTTCATCTGGTGTCACGTTTTCTTGATTTTTTAAATGTTCTTTGAGGTCTCGTGTTGCTGTCTTCTTCACACTTGAATAGAGTCTTCTCCTGGCTTTACTAACTGGCTTCAGGAGAGAAACTTCTAGTCTGCCCACATATGGTTTCTGAAGCTCTCTGAGACCTTTTCTATGGATGCATCTGCTTCTCACCTCTTGTTCTCATTTGGTGGGGGGCTAATTTTTAAGGTTGTATGACTTTTCTAAATAGTACAAAGTCAGACTGGGTGCTTAGAGTCTCCCGCTTATTGCCCTTGGGTTTTGCCTTAGTGAAATTCATATACCTTCTACTAATCTCAAAGAGTCAGTCTGGCTTTCTGCACGTGTTCGCACTCACTATCTACGAGGTTGTGTATGGAGAGCCAGCCATAGGAATGTGATTGAGGTGCCTGAATAGTTGGGCATACATGTGGGCCAGCTGGGGCTTGAGGTCAGGCTTGCTGATAGAGTCTGAGAAGCAGTCAGTAATATCTCTGACCCTCTGTTGAGTTCTAAGCCATGATTGCTGCAATGTTCCACTTCTCTTCTGTGCTCCCACTGTCTCTCTACCCCTCAGCCATACCAATCTCCTCTGTATTCTAGGTAGGATGAGAAAGAAGTGGGCCTCTTGGACAGTAACCCATCCAGCTGCAGAAAGCAGATACTCTCTACATTCTAACTCATCCTCATGGAGAAATGCACTGGGGTGTCTCTCTTGGCACTGAACTGTGCTGCCTTGGGGAAAGTACAACATGGGTAAAGTGAAGCTGCTCTTCTTACTCTCTTCAATACATATTCTCCAATTTTTCACTCCACTGTTATGCTATAACTTCTCTGAATGCCCAGACTCCCAGAAAGGTATTCTTGTCTGTGTTTGTCAAAATCAATGCCTTGTGGAGGAATGAAAGTAGAAAACTCCTAGACTGCCATTTTGCTTAGATCACTCCCTGTTGTCCTTCATTTCCCCTTGCCCCTCTTTTTCAACCTTCTCTGTTTTAACTGATTGTTTTCCATGCAAAATTAGCATATCTCCTTTCTTAGAATGTAAATACTTCTTTTAGGCAATTTTTTGCTGGATGCCCTGGTGTTTACAATATATATTTTTAACTAATCTAGTATTATAAATAGCATTATACTGCTCTAAATACTGTAGTATACCTTTTATTCAGGTAATTTTTTCTCAGAGAATTTCTAATTCCTTCCTCTTGTTCATATAATATTACTGTCATTCATTTCACATACCCATACACAAGATTTAGTATAGTTATTGCTTTAAAAATTATTTTAGATTCGTTAATATTAAGAAAAAAATTAAATATTTTATTTCACTTTTGTTTATCTGATTCTTTTCCTTTCTTAATTGGATCCAAGTTCCCTATCTATATAATTTTTACTTTGCCTGCAGAACTTCTTTTAACATCAAGTAGTTTACTATCAATAAATTCCATTTGCATTACACTCCCATTTGCAATGTTTATATTAATCTGTCTTCAAATTCACTAATTCTTTCCTTAGCTATGTCAAGTCTACTTGGTGAGCATATCTAAGACATTCTATTTTCTTATTTTCAGAGTTTTTGGTTTCTAGCATTTCTTTTGATTCTTCATAAGACTATCCATATTTCTTCTTACATTGCCCATCTGCTTTTACATGTTCCCAACTTTATTCATGAGCTGCCTGAACATATTAATCATAGTTTTTTAATGAATACTTTATCTTCAGGGTGTTTTTGCTTTTTTTGTTTTTTTTTCTTGCTTTTCAGCATGACACATTTTTGTTGTTGTTGAAAGCTGGATCTGCTGTATGGGCAGTAAAGACTGAGTTAAATAGACCTTTTTAAAAAACTGTTTAAAACTGTACAGTGTGATGGTTTAATATACATACACACTGTGAAATGATAACCACAATCACATTAATTAATACATGAATTATCTTACATAGTTACCATTTTTAATGAGATTTTACATTAATCCAACTAGAAGCTGGGCTATGTTTAATGGTTTTTGTAGCTATAAGTTCCAGAGACTTCAAATGCCTTTAGTGTCCTTGTTTTTGTCTTTACTATTGACATTGGGCTTCCTTTTCTACCCTCAAGAAGAGCCTGCATTTTGCAGCTTTTTCAGCTGCAATCCCCCATTATTATACCAGAGCCCTGTTGGTGTAGCAGCAAGCTGTAGGAAAAAAACAAAACAAAACAAAACATACGACCATCTGATTAAATCTCAGTCTCTCATTGGGCCTGTATGCTGAGGTTGTGACCCTCACAAACATTTGTCTAAAAGTATTGCTTTTATTTTTCCTCCAGTCTTCTGTTCCTTCTTTGGCACCAGCATTCCTGATTTATATTTTTGAATGTCTGATGCTTCTTACTGATTATATATATTTTTAATTTTTGTCTCCCTCAGATGAGACAGGAAGACTGGCAGGAACTGGACCGAGAAGGAATCTCTTCCTCCTCAAGTTGTGAATAATAGTCATAACTGAGCTCTGTCACAGTCTTATTTTCTGGAGAGTAGGCCTTTTTTTTTTTTTTTTAATGATTCTTGATGTATATTTTAATGGTTATTTTTCTTGACTATCATAACTACTATTTGAAATCCCCTAAATATTTTGGTAGATATCTTTTAAATTCTTAAAAAGCACAAGAAGCCCTTCATGTGTTCAATCACTTGCTGTTAATCACAAAAAAATTAACAAATTAATATAAATTCACACACCAGACTTATATAAAACTTTGAACTCTTCAAGGTCAAAGATTTTATTGTCATACCATCAGCACCAAGAACTTATGTTTAATGAATATTTCACTGACATATACTAATAAATAAGTGTCTAATTTCCTTCATGATTCTTTGATAAGCGAATACTATATATGGTTACCTAAGAATACAGTAGAATGCAATAAGAAAAAAAAAAGCTAAAATATCAAAATAGGTTTTAAGTACCAAATCCTTGAAATGGTTCATTTTATACCTTATTGATGTGAAATTTCAAAATTTCATCATATGAAAATGTCTACTAAAACTACCAAAATTATATAATAGATGAAATTCCAAGTACTCTTAACATTATCACAAATCTAAATGATGTTGAATTTGATCTTCACTGACATTGTTATAGTTTATTATTATTTATTAAACATTGTAACTTATAACATTTTGATTCATAAATATTTTTATGTTCTCCTTTCTTGGGTTAGATTATTTCTTAAATTTAATTGCAAAATGAAACAGAGCGTCCATTAAAATTATATAACCTTGAGATAGAACACTTCATACTTTTAATATAAATCTAGCGAAATAACTAATAAACAATGTGCAAGACAAATAATATAGTGGACTGAAAAGAATGTTTAATTAACTCAATAATATATAATGCATTGCTAATATAACCTTTGGCTTACAGATTTGTTATTTGGACTGAAAAACAAAGTGTTATAGTGCCATCTCCTGGTTAATATGAGATCTGAAAGATGAGGTAATATTTAATATAAGTTATTTAGTATTATTTTATATTAATCGAATTAGTATTTCATATTAATCAAACAATAAAGAAGGGGAGAAGAGAGAGTTAAACCTATAGATTGTGCTTCTGAGAGTAAAAATAATTCTTTTTAATACTGAGTAAATATTTCACCCTTAGAACATTATTTCTTTATCTTTTAGAAAATTACATCGACGTACACTATTCATTCCTTTAATGTTAATATTAAGACATGTGCTGAGCTTACAAGCACAAAAGGTTAATCACCACAAGATTAAATTCCTGTCTAATGTCCGGATTCTTACTTTGTAGGAGATCATTCCCTGTTTTTCAATTCTACAGCAATTACAAAATTATTAAAATAAGATTGGCCATAGAAGTCACTAAAAAAATATACTGAAAGTCTACCAGTTTGTTAGGTACTCCTCTGTACCTCCATAGTATATTCCCAAACCTAAACTTTCTCTTGTTTAAATTTTTTCCTATTAAAAACCCTTTAATGACTTCTTCAGTAATGTATTTTTGTGCTTTCCATAGGAAAGTCATTCCTGAGCTACTAAAGTCCTCTGTGCTTAATTTTTAACCCATTTCTTCTTAACTTTCTATCAATGAAGTTATTCAAATGTGCATTTTATTTTTTATTTACTTTTAATGTCTTACGTGATTTTTGCTATTTTGTGTTGAATTTTTGAGTTTTTATGTTATTTTTAAAATGTTATATTGAACTATACACATAACAAAATTTTGTTGCACAAATTACTATTTGGATTCACCCTCATTTTTTTGATGGTAGTATATTATTCACTTTATTCTTGTGACGTTGTTATTTGATATTACATTGGGAATGTCATAAAAAAGTGGTATTTTAAACTTATAAAAAATCACATTTATATTTATTGACCCCTTATTACAATTTAATAGTTGATAATGTGGAAAGCTATAAATATACAACATGCAATATAATAAAAACTAGAATAGACAATGCATATAACTCATTCCTGTTTTCAATTAAATTATCTACCAACCATAAAATATCAAAAGTATACTGTTATCATTAGTTATAGCTATAGCCTGCTTTTTGAAAGTTTGCTTTACTCCACTTTGCTTCTACTAAAGACTTACATTAGTATGTGTTTTAGCTAACTAAAAGAAATCCAAAAAGAATTTTTGCTTTTATGAAAAAAGATGAAAAGTCAAAATAGCATCTCTGTTTATTTTGCAACGGAGCTATTATAGAGGTAGCGTGCATCAAAAAAGTGAGAGAAGCACCACCAGGTTCCTTCCCCAGAAACCATACTCAGTACATGAGCATCAAACTACCAGAGCTTTGAATTGTGTCTGTGAGCATTTGTGCTTTATCACAATTTATTCTGGGCATCTATTGGCAAGCTATGTCCCAAGGTAATTGCTTCTTTGCTTTACACCATCTTCGCTTACGAAAGGCTTCACAGGAATGCTCTACTTCTGAATAATGGAGGAAAGCCATATTCGTTACTTGTTTCTATGTTCAGAAGTTATCTATGGCAATGATTGTTGAATAAAGATAAATGGAATTTAATTTTTTTTGAGTTTACTGTGGAATAATTTATATATAAGATATTGTATCTACTTAAAGTAGACAATTAAATAAGTTTTGGCAGTTGTGTACACTATAGGAGTTACCAGCAAAATCAAGAGAGAAGGACACTCTCATCCCCAGTGTTTTTCATCCATCCCTCTACCACCCGCTCTAGGAAATAACCATTTTCTTTTATTACCATAGATTACTTTGCATTTTTATATAAATATAATCAAGCAGTATACAATCCTTTGTTTTCAGGTTCATTCACTCAACATAGTGATTCTGACGTTCATCTCTGTGTTCAGGTTTACCAGTAGTTTGTCCCTTTATTATGTTTATTTATTTTATTAATTCATGCAGTGCTTTTCTTTTTCTACAAGTAAAGGGAAAATTTTATCTATTATGATAAAAATACAACTTGAGATCTACTCAACAATTTTTAAAGTGCAAAGTACAGTATTGTTAGGTATAGGCTCAATGCTGTACAGCAGACCTCTAGAACTTAGTCATCTTACATAACTGAAATGTGCTTAAGATTCGGCACCTTCATTCGCTGTTAATGAAAATTCGCATTTATTTCAGATTTGGATGATACAATTCCAGCTGTTGCAAATTGTAGTGTACATGGCTTTGTAGGGACATAAGTTTCCATTTTCTAGAGGCGGAATGTCTGGGTCATAAGGTGGGTATATGCTTAATATAACTGCAAAGTCTTTCTCCTATATATATCAGCAAAAAGATCTTTCTTTTCCCTCTGAAATCTCATGGCCTATTATGTATTTTGAATTTTTGGAAGTGATGAAATCCAGTCTTGTATATTAGTTATGTATGCACATACTTTCTTCATTCCAAAGAAATTCTACTAAAAACACATGAAAACATGAACCCTCTCTCATTTTTCTATTTTACGTAAAAGGCAATGCTGTGTTCATCATGGGTGTTTAATAAACATGTGTTTCATAAGCAAATAATTTTACATTTTAATATAGAAGTGTTTCCATATATTTATCTGGCCCCTTCTCCCATCTTAGTGACATGAGGTTCTTACAACTCTATCTCCTACTATTTCAATACGTTTTAGTGTTGTTTTAAAGGAAATTTCAGTATTGCTTTTAAAGGACATGTGAATGCTAAAAAGGGAAGTCAAGTTGTTTTTCCAATGAAGAGAAATGAAATCATAGGATGTCACCATATCAACAGAATACAAATAGCCATCAGTAACACAAGTGTTAAAATAAATAAACCTGATACAAGGAAAACTATTTTAAATGCATATTTTAAAACAACTGTTGTGTAGTAGGTTTTATTCTGAGATACAAATGAAATTAAAAGATAAGTTCTTACCTGTTGTAAATCATCACTGAAACTTCAACATTAATTGTCCTTAGTGTCTGCTTTGAAGGTCAAGATTGTATGCTGACCAATGAGAGACAGAGGCCAAAAGACAAGAACACGTTTACCAAGAATCAGCTTAAATGTGATTTCATAATTATAAAACACCTTCGAAAAAGCCAGAGCACTAATTAAAAGTGCTCTTGGACATGAATAAGCCAGATATTTCAGCAATATTTATAGACACAATCTTTGCATTAGACAAGCCAAATGACACATCCAATATACTAAGAATCTCTCTCTTCATCAGACATGATAAATAAGAATTATCTACCCTCTTTAGAAAATGTATTCCTCATGGTCAACAGAAAGACATTTCCAGTCTACAACAGGGCTTTTAAAGGTCTTTTGAGAGCAAAGATACTGGTGTAAGACACTATGCTTTGCATCATGATACTATAGGGGCAAAATCATTGTTTATAATTATTTTAATAATCAAACTAATTTCTAAAATGGATTTGTTTCAAATGGATCTCTATTTAAATCATTTTACTAGAAGGATTAAAAATCAGTTGAAAATCATTAAATATCTGTATCAACATATCTATTAAATTCAGAAGCCAAATGGGTAATTAAATTTGGATTAATATGTAGTTCAGAGGTATTACCAAAAAAAAAAAAAAAATAGTTGATGCTAGGATCTTATTCCTATGAAAGAAATGAGAGAGAAATTCTACAAATTCAACATTTCAGTAATTTAGAGTATCAAGGTAAATAATTTTAAAAGGCAAATTTCTTTGGGAATATTTTAATCACTCTTAATATAGTCTAATTAATTATTTACACCTTATTGTAAATTGCTCGAACCAGAAATCACCTTATCCTTTAGCTACTATTTTTATTATCTGCTTATTATCTATTTTTATTTATTATTTATTTTATCTTATTTTTTTCATCAAAACTTATACTCTTTCAAGGAACGTGACTTCAGGTAGTTGTAAAAAGTATCTATGTGTCCTGATGTGATGGTTAATTTATGTGTCAACTTGAATAGCTACAGGTAAATATCCTACTGGATGTATTTCTCTGATGAATCCTGGCTAATAACAGCTGGCTTAAAATGTATACCAATCCATATTAAATAAAGTTGTAAAACCTTCAAACGTACCTATTGTGAAGAAGGCCTCTCTTTTCAGAAACATCGTCATCACACTGATCACTATACATAATCTGATATTCGAGCTTAAAAGCAAAACAAAGAGCCTAAGAGATATCAGATCAAAGCCTAACTGTACACTTACTGGCTACATGATCTTGATGAGTTGAATGTATACTTTCTATATCTGTAAAATGAAGACAGAAACCATTGCTTTGTATAGTTTACTTGAAGTTTATACACTATGTATTTAAAGACCTTGAAATCCAGTAGTAACTTTTAATATTTAATAAATTGGAACCTTTCATTTACTAGTTAAATCATACAATTATTACATTGCTAAAATCCCAAAATCCTGTTCCATGAGAATGGCTTTGCTTTTCAGTTTCTAGAGAGTAAATATTTATACTCAGATTTTTACATAATCACAGTTACAGATCATGTTCTAAGGAATTTTTAAATACAGAATTATTGACACTGATTGACAATTGTGTGTATCAGATATTTGTATTCATATGCCTCTAAAGTAAAAAAGAAACGATGTCGTTTATGTAAGTAAACTGACAGAATTTACTTTTCAAAATATAATAATCAATCTGCTGACTTAAGAGTAACAATAAAATAATTCTATTTAAATATGTGATAATATTGCGTAGAAAACACTGCAGTTGTTATAATGAATCCCTTCATCTATAGTATAATTGAGACTCTAATGTTTTCAAAATTACTGAATGTTCATTTTTTACATAAGAAGAATTTTCGTGATTTATCCATTGTGCTCAATATCTAGTCAAGCTTCCTCCTAGATTTATGTGATCAGTTTGAAGCTTAAAAGCATAGAGACACACCTCTATGAACTGCCTTGCTAAAAGTGTGGCAAAGCAATAGCACATGTAATATACACTTCGGACAGTCTCATCCATTTAGCTCTGAAAATTAAATTGTGCAGTGCCTCCTCATAAATAGTAAGCAGAAGTATTCTGGTAAATCTTTATAATTTGTCTAAATTTTCACATACCTAAATTATACATAGTTTCCTAAATTTCCTTATCATGGCTTATTCCCATCTAATAGATTAGTGGGTGCTATATTTTCATCTATCTTTTCTCCTTGATTTACTTCAGAATAAAGCTTGAGCCATTTCTCATTACTTTCATATGTTTAGGCAATGAAATACTGACTCATGAGTTAATGGTGTTGGCCTCTTAGAATTGGAGTATATTAGAAATCCATGGACATATAATAAAAAAGATATAAATAAATGTTTATATATATGCAGATACCTGTGTATTAATTGAAACATAACTGGTAAACATCAGAACTGTCATACATAATTGATTAATAAATAAAGACCAATTTGAGGTCTCTTAATGTTTACACAGACATTAATGTATAATTGCATTTATTCATTCATTATATAAATTTTGCTATATGCCTAACATGTACAAGATACAATAGTAGACACTGAATATATATGAAGTTTAATAAAGTTATACAACTTCCAGAAGCCCATAATGTAAGGGAACAGACAGAAATCTTAATAATCAAAAGTCAATAAAAATCAAAAGACAAAACTTAATTAGTATCATAATTCACAATGCATAAGAAATTCTCATGTACTCTAAGTGTCTAAGAGACTAACAAAGTGCAATAAAATGAAGTCAGAAATCCAGATGAGATTCACAGAAGAGAACTCCATCTTTGAGAACAGAGAACCTTGATTTAGACAGTTAAGTTCTATGCAATAGGCAATGGGAAAATTTCAAAGGTTTGTGAAAACAACGACATGGTCAAAGCTGTATTTTAAAGCATTAATCTTGCAAAAAAATTAAATTATCTTGAGTTCAGAAAGGAGACAAAGTTGAGACCAGAGATAGGAAGGTTATTAGAGGCTCTTTTAATTGTCCAAATGAGAAGCAATGAGAGACTAATTCTGTAGCAGAGCAATGCAAATCAAGAGAAAAAGATAGATATGAGAGATAACATGAAGGTAGAATTGAGAGGTTTTGGTAATCGGTTATATACTGGCTATCAGCTAAAACCCAATGTTGTAAGAAAAGTATAATTATGGAAATAATAGTGACATTATCCATTAAAATGCCCACTTTCGTTGGAGATACATGTCATAGCCAAGTGTTTTCTGGAGGAAGTTGATTATAAAAATAATTTTAGATTTGCGCTCACTTTCATGGGCTTTACCTACCTTTTTTATGCAGGTGATTCTTAAATACACTCAGGCATTTTGCAATTCTATCTAGTTCCCTAATTGCTTTCTCAACATTTACCGCTGACATTCTGCTGGTATTTCAAGAACCCCAAATTTAACTTTTCACCTCCATACAATCTGCTCCAATTCCTGTACCCTCTAGCCCAGTTTATGGCTTCACTGTAAATTTGCTTCACAAATTTACCACAAAACAAAGTAACAACAAACATTTCCAGTCATCAATGATGAAAACTAGTGTTCTCTTGCAGTTGGCCCTCCACTTTATCAAGAACTTTGAAGGGCCTGAGACTGGATCCTACTTTTAAGATAACAGATTTGTTTCATGACAGCAGAAGATAGGAGACTCCTGAGTCAGAGTCAAAGACTTCATTATTCTCATCACAGAAAATAGCATTAGCCTTATGTTCACATTGATTGCCTCTGGCCTCCAAATACAACAAGGATGACATGAGTGACTCAACTGGAAGCTGCATACACAGTAAATTTATGCCACAGTTGAAGCATTTCAAACTTAGAAAATCCCAGTATGTCAAAGGCTAGAAAACCCCAGTCAAAGGCTAGAAAATCCCAGTATATCAAAGGCTAGAAAACCTTCCTGATCTTTGCCTTTGATAAAGATATTATTTTTATTATCATGGTCAGGGATTAAATCTGGCCTTTCCCAGTAGGGAGAGAGTATCTATCTCTGTTTTCCAAGGTTGCTTGCTATACCAACATCACTGAAAAGATCGTCCTGAACAAAAGATGATCCAAGATATGCAGAATGTCATGAAGAATCATTTTCCAACACTCTTTACCTCTCATATCTGTTTCCCAATTCTGTCAATTAAGCGTTGAAAATATAATCTCCTTACTTAGGAAGAGAAGGCTTAAGGGAAATAAAGCAATAGCGTAAGAAGGGGTTCATATGGAATATCAGCTATCTGCCTTTGAATCTTACCTGAGCTTTCAGAATCTGCCTAAATATGATCTTATACACCCAAATTCGATGATGAAATACTTCTTTGCTTGCCAATCTTATAGCTTAGTATATTAAGTAATACCCAGTTCACTTATAGGTTACTCAAGAAACAGTCTCCGTTGGTGTCCTAAATTTGGACATTTAGTCTCTACCAGGGCCTAGTTTATGAACTGTTTGTCAAAAAATAGCTTTGCACAGAAGTACATATTGTTCATAACTTGACAGGAACATACCTATTGTAGCTTACTGCCATTAAACACTGACTCTTAAGAATAATATCCTTGTCTGATTCCGTTCATTGTAAAAATATTCAAGTCATTTGATGTGGCATGCTTCCTGTTAGTGAATGCATTGGTTTGAACAATACAAGTATCAACTTCGCTTTTACATTTCTTATTACAAATGAACAAATTGAAATCCTGATTTTGATTTTCTGGTTAGGTTTTTCTGAGTTTTGATAATAAGTCAAATTCCTTGAATAGACTTAGTTCTAAGCACACTGGTATAGTGGAGTATCTGAAACTTGATACCTGAAACCCCATATACATATACTGTAGACTTTACAGGGTAAACACAATCTTATGGATTGGGGTATAAATGGTCAAGTTTCTCCAGGAGACACACCCATTGTTCTCATCACGAGTGTTCTCCCTCTCCCTTCAAGTTCTCTTCAGTCTGGAACAATCTTCACATTTCTGCCTTTAAGGCTCAGCTTAAGGATAAATCGATGAAACCATCTATTTTATGCAAGGTCAGAATTAATAGCATGACCCTGTGTAGTCTTGGCACTTTAGGTTTACATCTATTTCTGTTTAAATTGTAGTTTTTTTATTTTGTTTTGTTTTGTTTGTAGCTAAGAAGTATAACATATTCATATTGTGAAAAATAATATAAATGGAACCACTTCAAAATAGAGTCAGAGCTGCCACCTAGAGGAATTGTCTTGTTGGTCTTACTCCTCAAACCTCTAAAATCTTAAAACTGGGCAAACAGACTTTGGAATAGGTCAAACCAAAACTGTATTCTAAGCAATGGTTTACGAAGATAACAAGAAAGCAGACATTATGACTATATTACAGGACAATAAAAATATTCTTTAGAATTATCATTATGTTAGCTTATCTGCACCTACAGAAATCCCTTCCTTCTATTCATGTGATTGTTCCCCTTCCCTTTCTCATAAATACCCCTTGCCTTCACCTCCTAACCAGAACACTCTGGGTTTCTGCCTGAATCATTGCTCCCAGAATAGCTATTCTTTTGGATCTCAAACAAATGCTGTTGTCTCTTGCTTTGACCTTTTACTTTTAGGTCAACAATATGCATGATCCAAACAGCATATGGAAGAGTGCTTTACAGATAGAAGTAATTTCAAAAATATATGCTAAATCAGTTAGGAAAAATTCAAGCTCTTCTATCGGGCCTTGACTCACATAAAATTATAGAGTAACTTGAGATCAGTTGTGTTCTTTTAAATATATGATGTTCTTACCAATAAAAAAAAAAAACTTACAAAATGAATAAATCACAAATAGGCAATTTATATGTGAACAAAAAAATTTATGAAAATATGTAAACCTCAAGTTAAATTTAATTAAAAATAATAAAGTGCTGAATTTCACCAAAGCATTGGCATACATAAACAAGAATCCTAATATCTTGAAAGGAGGAAACAAATGTGCATAGGAGATGATACTCATCTACACTGGTGAAAGAGTATAAATTAGCATAATATTTCTGGACAGAGATTGGTCAATATGTATAAAAAGCATTAAAATGTATATACACAGTAATTATACTTCTACAAGTTCACCTGATTGAGATGTGTGTAAAAAGTATGTTTATGTACATTCGACAGAGCATGCTATAGCCTTCTTTGCTCACACATTATAGAATGAACATTCTCCATCCCAATAAAATATTCTTCATAAATATCATCATTAAAAGCTGCATTATTTCAAATTGGAATGCCATACTTCATTTAGTCAGAATTCCAGTGTTGAATATCCAAGTTATTTCATCCATTATAAATAATGTTGCAATGGGTAGCTTCCATGCATATTTTTCATCTAGAGTCTTAGAAGAGAATCATAGGGAAAAAGGGTGGATGCACTTAAATATCAATGCATATATCCAAATTTCATTCAAATTTACTTTGAGTCTTCCAATTTAAACTTATATGAGCAGTATACATGAACTACCTCACCACAACTGTTATTAGTATTATCAGATCTTAAAAATGTTTAATTCAATAAATTCAAAAGCCTTTAAAGTCTTACTATTACCCTTGTTTTCTGCTGTTCATTTTAACTTTTTACATTTATCATTAAATTTTTACATATCTATTAATAATATGTATTTTCATTTTTATAATTTTTCTATTCACTGTCTTTACTGTTTCTGTCTTGATCCTTCTTTAGGGAGTTTTGCCCTACTGATTTGTATGAACTTTATATATTAAAAGTATCAACTGTTCAAGCACACTGCTTTATAATTTTATGTAATTACAACAATATATCTTTTTCCCCTTGAGATAGGAATAAATGATTGCTTTAATTTTCTTAGAATATACCTAGAATATACCATTTTTTAGGAGGAAGATATGATTCCAAGTATTTTTCTAATTTTTCCAATATCATTTATTTTTTAAAAAATTACACATCTCCTATTTCTAATTAATATGCAACTCTTTTATTTTAATTTCTTATTCATAGTTTATCACATATTAATTTCCTATACCCACCAGGGTCTATTTCAGGACTCCATAATTCTATTGTCAATCTGTCCTTACACAAGATCAATTTTTTTTCTTTTTTCTTTTTAATATTTTTATGTATCTAGTAGGACAAATATTTGTTTTTTGCACCTCCTTTTCAAAATGTGCATAGCATTCAGGTCTCGTAATTCTTTAAATAATGTCTTTGGCAATGGCTCATATTATCTCTTGGGGAAGAATATTAACCTAAAACACCATGGAATTCCCAGGTGCTGTGTTTTTAGGCATGAAAATATAATTCTTTCCCCAGAGACCAGCCTCTAAATCAATAAACCATCTGTGATTGGTATGGAAGAGTTGTTTAGAGATGTTATAATGAGTAATTTCTGAAACTGTGCCAGGGGATATGAAGTCATTTAAAACTTTTTTATTTGAGGGAACGTAAATTGGTATACCCATTATGGAAAACAGTATGGAGATTGCTCGAGATACTAAAAATAGAATTACCATTTTGAAGGAGGACCCCCCATATTAGAGGCTTCACAGTGTCCCCGGTCTCATCTCTTTTTACCCTATAGTTTGTAACCACACACAAACTTCATTCCTTTATTATACATTTTTTTTTTCTCTACTCCGATTCAAGTTGGTTTTGCCCAGATAAAGGCTTTGTGACTCATCTGCCTACCCCCATCCCCTGCAGCCCTTATCCATGTATGTCTGCTCCTCTAATCATTAAGCCTTAGGACATTGATTAACTAAGCCTCAGGTTTATAATTATGAAGACAATAGGTTTCAGTTAAATTTTAATAGTCCCAGGCCAAGTGAGGCAGAACAGCAACCCCACCAACTCAGGGACCAGAAGAGACAGCTGATGCTAGAACCTGACACAATGATCAATTACCTCATCCTCTTTAAATAATCCAATCAGTGGTGCCCACGCCCCCAACTCCCTTAGTTTCCATTAGGACTGATTTTTCCCTATATAATTTGTACTCCAGAGATATTGACAGAGCCAGGCCTTTCAGCACTGGCTTGCCTGGGTCACCAGGAATTGCTATTCTCTAATAAATGCTTATTCTAAATTGCCCAATTCCTCTGTTGGTATCTACACCAACAATTTGAAAATATTTATCTATAAATATATATATATATACCCCAATGTTCATTGCAACGCATATTCACAGTGGCCAAAACATGAAAACAACTGAAGTGTTCTTTGATAAATGATTGGATAAAGAAGATGTGGTACATTTATACAATGGAATATTATTCAGCCATAAGAAAAGATGAAATATTGCCATTTTTGACAACACAGATGGATCTTGAGATTATCATGCTAATCAAAATCAGTCACCTCTCAAGGTTAAAGGCATTCTAGCCTCAAACTCAGGAGTTGACAACTGGACTGAATGATAGTCACATTTTATACTATTTTTTAGAAAAATTTTACTGAGATAAAATATAAAAAAAAAAACACACAAATGGAATTTATGGTAGTTTTTAGGCAATGCAATAGGTTAGATTTCAGGATCAATAAATTTGTTTCTGACTTTAATGCTTAAAACGACTCCTTTATATACCTTGGACTAAATAGCTTTTCTAAAGTTATCATTTTAGGACATACGATAAGTGAAATTTTCTTCATCAAAAAAGCGTTTATTATTAGAATTAAGTTAAAATTATAAATTTTCCAAAATTTGTTATAAATCCTAAGATAACACTGAAATGTATAGGTCACAGAAGACTTCTTTCTGGAATTATCATATATCTATCTCTCTATTGGAGTCTAATTTCTAGGAATAATCCTTTAGGTGTCCAGAGGGAATGATAGAGACTGCAAATAACAACATAACAAAATGATAGTAAATGCGAGCGGTTTAGAAGGACTCAAAAAGCAACAAAATACAAATGTCGCAATCCCTTTTCATTTGACAAAAGATTCCTAAAATCACGTTATGTTAAATAAAAAGAACATACTTGGAGACAAAATACTTTTAGGGGAATTAAATTAAAGTTAACATTCATTCATACTAACACACATACATAACCCATACATACTTTCCTATTGTATATTGGTGCAAAAGTCAAAGACATCGTTTTAAATATCACATATGTGCATATTTAGTGGGGAGTGGATTTATTTTTATATATATAGTATTGAATCATTGCCAAGAGTATAACAGTGATGCATTTATAAATTTATTCACTTATTTTGAGGAAATTACTAATATAATATCTTATAATAGAAAACTGGAAAATTCTCATAATTTCATTGCAAATTAAATGTATTTACTGGTTCACTCTTTCATTTAGTAAGCATGCACTGTGTATCCACTCTGTGTCCAGGCACTGTGCTTGTCCTGTGGATGAAAAGATATATATAAAGCTGTTTTAAAAAACTCACAGCACAGGGTAGTCTAGTAGTGAAGCTTACTCTACTGAGAGCTAAGATTCTTTTTCAGAGGCATTGGGAAAATGTTTTTGTTTGTTTATAAAGGTGAAATCATTTCTGATAAATTTAAAAGCATGATATCGAAAACTGGGAGTAACACAAAGGGTCACTCTACAGAAAAAGAAATTGAATGATTAACTGATGGGCTGGTCCTGAAACTCGTATGTGGCCCAGCTAGGTCTATAATTATGTCCTTTCAGCTATTTCTTCTGGTGGTTACTAAGGCCCAGTCAGTACAGTGGTTTCCAACGACTGTGCTAAGTTTCACTCATGAAAATGATCTTTCAGTATGGTGCTAAACTTTTATGAACATTTAAAATTTAACTTTTCTAATATTGAAGAAATATACTGCTACAGCATAGTAAAAGAATGAAAATAAAACCTTACTGAACGTAGAAGAGCATGTTAATATAGAAGATACAATTTCTATGAATAAAAAACGTAAATGGCAGGTGTAGGGAAATAGTTTGGTCTCTTGTTAGCAGACTTTATCCTGGAAACTAAGTAACAAGATTCTGAGTGGAACTTTTTATGACACTGAAGTATTTCTGCAAAGAGCAAAAGTTAAAGGCAGAAGGTAAAGCTATCTGCATGTTCTATAAAGAATGAAAAGAAGTTGCCAGATGCTCCCGCCAGGACTCTAAAAAGGTGACCAGAACAGTCCTGTAACCATCATCCATCACTCACCTTTGACCTATATAAAAAGATGATTTAAAATTTACAAAGTGTAGGGGAAGGAATTAAGCATCAAGATATAAGCCCAGTAATAGAGTAGGGTGGTGTTTGCCTTCCCTTACATAAAGAGGATTATTCCTCTACCAGTCAAAGTCGGGAGACCAAGAAAATCACTCATAGAGGTTGAGGTTCCTATAAAAAGGAACACTTTGCCTATGTTTCCTAGGGCATAAAAAAATTGAAATCTGGTGCTTTGTTCTTACTTGGAAATGTATAAAGGCAGGTGACAGACCAAAACATTCTACAAAGTTAAAAAAGGAATAATTCTAGTAGTCTGGAATTTTACCATTTCTTTGACAAGGATACATTAATTTCTTGCGGGGCAAGTGAATTATGTGGAAGATAGCAATGCTGGGTTACCTAGAAGGTAACAGCGCAAAATTATGTCCTACCAGATTAAGAGCATGTCAGTGGTAAGAGACTTAACTAAACAAAGCTGGAAGCAAGAACTGCAAGTCTGTCCTTAAAACACCGAAGGAGGTACATTGCCTGTACTGACATTGTGTAGTATACAGTTCCCCATAGGGAGTCTAGGAAGAACTCGCATATGCCTCACAGAAGTATCCATGATTAGACAGCTTATCAGACAAATGGTTTCAGTAGATATCTGTTTAGCAGTGAGACCTTCACCCCTTTATGCCCAAAGATAAGGGGAGATAAGTAGATATATTGAACAGGACATGAGATTGATGTTTTGAAATAGATAAGACTGGAAATGTGAACATCAAAAAGTTGTAATTATCAAAATAAGTTATTCTTACAATCCAATGTCAACAAAACCTAGGGAATCTGATATCTTGCCAAAAGGAAGAAGTATCTAAACAAGCAAATTTAAGTCTTTTTACTATATTCAACCAGAATAAAACTGTTCAATTAACTAGCTATACTTACTAATATCTTTATGCAGTAATGAAGATTCTTCCTGAAATTTTTAAACATGAAATTAAAATGATTTTTGTTATTTGTAGCATATAAAATTAATGCATATGTAACAATAGAGAAATCAAATCATTTTTCATTTTCATGTTCAAAATAAGCAGCTAACAATTTAAATGAGTGGCCAGAGCCCAACATATATAGAACAAATGGGCAACTACTTTAGTAGCCTTAGAGTCACTAAAAGATCTCCAGGATGCTAAAATTCTCATTCAGCTCATATATACTTCACTGTTTTGTTTTTTCTTTCTAACAATAATTGCTCTGGAAAATGTACAAAAATAATGTATTTAGCAATGTCTTATGATACACAAATGCAATGAATTGTTTTTCTAGATACTAGAACCGAAAAATAAAAATTTAAAGATATTATTTACAAAAGGATTAAGTCATAAAATACTTAAAATTATGTGCAAGATTTCTACATTAATGAGCCTTTTTTACAACACAATTTTGACATTCCTTATACCAAGAGTTAGGATCTGTGCTTCCTTCCTACAGGCAGTGGTTTGTAACTACTCTCACTAATAGAATATGATAAAAGTAATGCCCTGGGACTTTCAAATCTAGGTAATAAAAAGATTAAATTTTGGCCTAACTCTCTCTTGAAACTCAGCCAAGTTAATGAGGAATCTCATAATACAGACAGGGTATGTGCCAGTCAGTTTTCTGGCTGACAGCCACCGATGACACCTTAGCTCATTGCTAGTACCAACTGCAAGGTATACATAGTGATAAGCCTTCAAATGATTCCATCCTTCAGCCTTTGAGATACAACTCACACTGAATGGCATATGAATAAGCTCTTACCTCTGAGCCTTGCTCAAGTTGCACATCCATGAGCAAAATAAATGTCGCTTTAAAATTCTAAACATTGAGGTGGTTTGTTATGTAGCATTAGAACTAAACAACCTAAACAACTAAAAACTATAAAACATTGTTAATACAAATAAAGAGGATCTAAATAATTGGAAAGACAAAACATTCATACAAATTTTAATTATGGTATATATATAATATAGTCTTCCCAAAATTCATCTATTAATTTAATGCAATTCCAACCAAAATTGCAGCAATTTTTAAAGAAATTGAAGACTTTTTAAAATGTATATGCAAATAAAATTACCTAGAAAGTAAAAATAATTTTGCCAAAGAACAAAGTTGAACTTACAGTATCTGATTACAACACTTAATTTAAAATTACAATAGTAAAGACAATGTAATATCAGGGTAAGGAAAGACATTTACATAAAGCAAGCATTCAAAAATAGATGAACACATAAACATAAACTTTTATTCACTTTAGACAAAGATATCAAAATAATTATAAGGGAAAAGAAGATTCCTTTCAAAAAGCAGTGCTAAAACAACTGGCTATCAATATAAAAATACCAAATAGAAAAATTATATGTAAACAGACACAGACCTAAATATATAAAAGCTAAAACTATTAAACGTATAGAAGAAAATATAGAAAATCACCTTTGCAACCCTAGGTTAGGTAAAATAAACTAACACCAAAGAAAGAAAAATTTAAAAATGGGATATTTCTAAATTTAAAAATTTCTGCTCTTCAAAAGACACTATTACAAAAATGGGGGAAGCCATAGACGCTGAGAAATGTTTTTGAAATTGTTTATGGGAAGGTAAAAACCAATCTGGGAATTTGTTTCTTATATATTTAATCGTATTTTTAGTATATGACACAGCTGCTCTATTCCTACATATTTATCCAAGAGAAAGAAGAGTATTTGTATATACAAAAATGTATAAATGAATATCTATAGCAGCTTTATTCATAAAAGCCCCCAAATGGAAACGACCCAAATTCAAAAAGGTAAATGAATAAACTAATCGTGGTCTATGTACACAAAGAAATACTATAGAACATCAAAAACAAAAACATGAAATATTCATGTACACAATAACATGAATGAATCTCAGAAATACTGTGTTGAGTAAAAGAAGTCAGAAACTGTAAGATTTCATTTCCATGAAACTATAGAACAGGTAAAACTAATAGTGAAAGCAGATCAGTGGTTGCTTAGAACTTAGGGTGAAGAATAGTGACAAATAGGAAAAATAGGGGAATTTTGGAGACAATAAAAATGTTTAATATTTTGATTACAGAGGTTACAAAGTTGTATACATTTGTCAAAACTTATTCAGTTTTACATATAAAATTCATGCATTTTATTCTATGTGAATTGCACCTCAATTTATAAGGAAAAAAAAGTACCCGAGGGTAACAAACTATTAACTTGGAGTGAATGAATATTTACAAAATCTCTGAAGATGTTCCATGTGACACTGAATAGAGTTTACTATTTACTATGACATTATCTCCTTGTTCTAGACTATTCTACTATCCTACTATCCTGAGGCCTAGTTTTACCTCTGTGGATATGATTATAGAAGCTTCATTACAAATGAAGAGGTTTTAAGTGAGCAAAGTGCTGCATACTAACTGCTGATTTCTAAGTGAGGTTAAACTTCTTGTCTACAAAATGCTCAAATGAAATGAAAAGTCCTTCTATGACCATTTGTTTGGGGTGCATGAGTCTACATGTCCCACAGCCTAATTGATGAACTAAAAAACAACCTTTTGAAGGATATTTACTTTCTTACATAATCACATTGAAACTGTAGTGTGTTTGAGCCTCCTTGTGTGAATCAACGTTTCAAAAAATATATAAAATCATAACACCTCCTCAACTATACTCAAAACCATTAACAATTCATTACATAAAGAAACGATAACATTATACAAAAGAGCAAATAATTATAAACATGCGGATTGCTATGCGTCAGGCATAATTTTATGACTTTACATCTATTCACATAGGGTCATGGTGATGATTTCATCACAACCCTATGAGAAAATTATTATTATTATTACTATTATTATTATTTACTAATTGTGTGAATAAGGAGACAAATGCTGATGATGTTAAATAACTTTATTAAAAGTATTTTTAATGATTAAGAACAAATTTAATAGTTATATTTTTATTTCTTATGTTTGAAGTGTGTGTTTTTCAGAATACTCCTCTGAGACAAGAAATTGATAATTGTTAATTTTTTAAGAAAATTAAAAAATAACATTTATGCCATATTTACCTTGGATACCTAATCATGCAGCTTATCAGATTTAAAAGTGGAGTCCACAACATAGCACTTATATAATCTGTCTCCTAAAATTCCACCCAGGTTGTTTTACCCCTTAGGAAACATGTGGTTGATTAGTTCTTTCCTTCCAGTCACATGTGAAACAACATTCTGCTGGGGAGCTTTCCCAATAGGGAATAGGAGCTCTACTTAAACCTTTTATATTTATATTACCTCAGTCAAACTGCTTTCCACAGCTTTAGTAATAACCCCTGCATCAGGAATAAGAAAATTAGACCTCATATATGACAAATTAAAATATGTAAATAACTTAGATTGAAAAATTTCTACAGACTGCACTGCAGCATTTAATACTCTGATACATTTACTACAATAGGGATAGTATCAATGTAATATTGAGAAACTATTTTTTTTTTAATTTGGCAACTTTTACTTTAGGATTATGTTGAGAAAAAAATAGCAAGGTGTTATAGTATTTAAAAGATTAAGAGTACTACACCAAATTATGCTGTAGATATTTTTGTTGATTGCTTATGTTTCTTTTGTTATTATTCTTCCTAATAGTTTAATCATCAACTATGTCAACAATTTGTTTTGTAAATTGATGAAATTAATAGGTTCAATTTAAAAGTAATATATAAAAAATGCTGTTTCCAATTCAGAACAATCTTGTGAGCAACAACTATGTGCCAATATATTTGTAGGTGATTTCTTCATATATTTATCATCTAGTTTTTTGGTTTTTAAAAAATATTCAAAGCCCCAGTTTATCATCTATTTCTCAAAGGATCCAGAGCCAGTAAGCCTTCCCTAAAATAATGCCTTAAGGAAGTTTTCGGACAGAAAGTAAAAGATACCAGAAAGAAACTTGAAACATAAGAAATCAAGAAAGTTTAATAGAATTGGTAAAATGGATAAATAGAATATTTTTCTCTTCTTGGGTTCTTTAAAATATATTAAATGGTTGAAGGCAAAGATTATAAAATTGTATGATGTGGTTTTCAAGGTAAAAATGTGTAATACATAAGCTAAAAATAAAATAGCATTTAAAAGAGACCCATATAGTGGTAAGATGTTCTTCTACTCTAATTCAGGTTGTAAAATATTGATTCTAAATAGACTGTGTACAGTAAAATGTGAATTTTGTTGTGACGAGAGAAAAAATTTTAAGTTTCAATAAAGTCAAAATGACTGTAAATAAATTGAAATGACATAATAAGGCATGTTCAAATAACTCAAAAGAAAGAAAAAAGAGAATGAAAAATAGAAGGAACAGAGGGGTTCTGGTCAAGATAGCGGAGTAGGTAAACACCTCCCCCCATGACCACATTAAAATTACAACTAAATTATGGAACAATCAATCTGGAGAACAATCTGAAGACTAGCTGAACATAACTCCTATAACTATAGATATAAAAAAGGGCCACATCGAGACTGATAAGAGGGATGGACATGTGAAATAGCTGGCATGGCACCTGTGTGTGGCCACTGAGCATTGGGGAGGGATATCTCTGTTGCAGAGGTTACTCCCAGAGAAGTGAGGGGCCCCAAGCCCAGAGCGCGGCATCCCAGCCCAGGGCCTTAGTTCTGGGAAGATGAGTCCCCACAAAATCTAGCTGTAAAAATCAGTGGAGATTCTGACTATCCAAGTGAGACAGAAGTTGCTGGAAACCCAGACATCCCCTTAAAAGGACTGCACACAGACTCAATGGCTTATATACACTCACCCTGGGCTTCAGCAGAGGGACAGTAAATTGGAAGGCAAGAGATTTACAAAAAAAGACTGAGTTGTGTGGCTTCAGGGAGACAGCTGGAGGGATAGTTGCCGTTATCCTTGTTTTGAGTTCTCCTCATGAGCAGTCTGTAGGTGGGCACCATTTGTCCTGTGTTGAGCCCTCCCTGACATGGCCAAATCTGAATCTGCTTTGGTCTGTAGAACTCTGCTCACTCCACCCTGATGACTCCCTGAGACCCCACCCCAGCCTACTTGAGCATCGGTAAAGGCATTTTTGTGTCTGGACAAACAGCCTAATCCCTAGTCCTCATCAGGAGGCTCCTTCAGCTGCAATCAACAGGCCTTAGCACACATGCCTCTGGAGATATGTCTAGTGACAGGCAACCAACCCCAGTGCAAGCTGCGGTATTTCTTAAATAAACCTCTGTGATCTAAGACTTTTGCGAGTGACCACAGGCTTGGTACTAGCACTAAATCTGAGTCTGCACTAACCTGGTTAATATCACTGATCCCAATCTGATGACTTCCTGGGACCTTGCCTCACCCAACATGCATACTGCCTAAGGCTTTTTAAGATGCTGAGCTTTATGAGCAGCCAGCAGGCAGACTGAGGCCTTGGGATTCCCTAGGCCTATTTCTAAGTTGCCCCAGGCATGATACTGGTGGCAGCCAGCCTCAGTTCACAGCATGGCCTCTCCCATATGCCTTCAGTTTCAGCACAAATAGAGACCAACCACAGCTTTGTAGCTTCTACTGAGTAGCCCCAGGCCAGTCACAAGCAGATGCGGACCTTGGCTTACATGAAAGCCCCTCCCAGAAAAAACACACCTGAAGGCTGGTATGAGAGCAAAATAGAGCACCACCTGATTAGCCCCACAGGTGGAACACACAAAGGGTGGTCTCAACAGATACATGAGCCCACTGGGGTAAATCCAGCTCCATGAGGTCAACCTCCATAGAGCAGCTCAAATCCTATAGGCGTTGACAATACTCACAGCCAGTCAGCCTGTGATTCAGTCCCACCTACTGACATTCCAACAACAATTGAGGCTTAACTACAATAGGAGAACACACAACACACACAAGAAACACTCCTGGAGCACATGATGCAGGTGATCAGGCAGACGGCATCACTAGGCCACACAGACCAAGACTGGGAGACTTGGCAAATATACCTAAGACACAGAAATGAACACAGAGAGGCAGCCAAAATGAGAAAACAAACAAACAAAAATATGTTCCAAATAAAAGAATGAGAGAATACTCTAGGGAAAAAAAAAAAAAATGAATGGAGGCAAGCAACCTACTAGATGCAGAGTTCAAAACTTTGAATGTAAGAATGCTCAACGAACTTAGGGGAAAAGTAGATGATCTCAGTGAGAACTTCAACAAAGAGATAGTAAATATAAAAAAGGACATAGAAAGCACAAAAAAGAACCAGTCAGAAATGAAGAATACAATAACTAAAATGAAAAATGCACTAGAAGAAATCAACAGTAGATTAGATGGAACAGAGGTTCAAATAAATGATTTGGAAGACAACATAGCAAAAAACATCCAATCAGAAAAGCAATAACAAAAACAAAGAAATATAAAAAATGAGAAAACTTTAAGGGATCTCTGGGACAACATCAAGCATAACAACATTTACATCATAGGGGTACTAAAATGAGAAGAGAGAGAGTAAGGAGTTGAGAACCTATTTGAAAAAAATATTGACTGAAAAATTCCATAACCTGGAGAAGGAAAAGACATACAAGAGCAGAAAGCGCACAGAGTCCCAAATAAGAGCAACCCAACAGGTCCACACCAAAACACGTCATAATTAAAATGCCAAAGGTTAAAGACAAAGAGAAAATCCTAAAAACAGCAAAAGAAAGGCAGTTGTTTATTTATAAGGAAACTCCAATAAGACTGTCAGCTGATTTCTCAACAGAAACTTTTCAGGCTAAAAAGGATTGCCATGAATATTCAAAGTGGTCAAAAGCAAGGACCTATAACCACAACTATTCTACTAAGCAAGACTATCAATTAAAACTGAAGGAGAGATAAAGAACTTCCAAGAAAAAGGGAAAAAAAAAGGAATTCATCGCCATCTTGCCAGTATTCCAAGAAATATTAAAGGGATTTTGTTAAGAAAAAGAAAGAAAAAATATAAATATGAATAATAAATGGCAATAACTATGTGCCTATCAATAATCACTTTAAATATAAATAGGTTAAATGTTCTAATCAAATGACATAAGGTGGCTAAATGGATAAGAAAACAAGACCTATACATATGCTGTCTACAAGAGACCCACTTCATATCAAAAGACACACACAGATGGAAAGTAAAAGGATAGAAAAGATATTTAATGAAAATGGATATGAAAAAAAATTGGGGGTAGCAATAGGTATATCAGATAAAATAGACATTAAAATAGAGGTTATAATAAGAGACAAATAAGGACATTATATAATGATAAAGGGACCAACCCAACAAGAGAACATAACCATAGTAAATATTTATGTACCCACCATAGGTACAACTAAATATATAAAGCAAATATTGGCCAACACAAAGGGAGAGATAGACAATAATACAGTCATTGTAGAGAATTTAACACCCCATTGATTCCATTGGACAGATCTCCTAGACAGAAAATCAACAAGGAAATAGTGGTCCTAAATGACACATTAGACCAGATGGATTTAATTGATATTTTTAGAGCATTTACCCCAAAGCAGCAAAATATACATTCTTCTCAAGTGCATGTGGAACATTTTTCAAGATAGATCACATTTTAGGCCACAGAAATGTCTGAATGGATTTAAGAAGATTGAAATGATATCAAGCATCTTTGATCACAATGGTATGAAACTAGAAATCAATTACAAGAAAAAAACTGAAAAATACACAAACAAATAAAGGTTAAATTACATGCTACTAAATAATAAATAGGTTAAAAAGGAGATTAAAGAAGAAATCAAAAGATACCTGAGACAAATGAAAATGAGAACACATAATGACTCAAAATCTAGGGGATACAGAGAAAGCAATCTTAACAGGGAAATTCATAGCAATAAAGGTATATCTCAAAAAACAAGAAAAATCTCAATTAAATAACCCAACCTTGTACCTAAGAGAAACAGAAAAAGAACAACAAACAAAGCCCAAATAATAAAGATCAGAAAGTAAATAAATAAGATAGAGTCTAAAAAACAAAAGATCAATGAAATGAAGAGCTGGTTCTTTGAAAAGATAAACAAAATTGATAAACCTTTAACCAGACTCATTAAGACAAAAAGAGAGAGGCCCCAAAAACTAAAATCAGAAATGAAAG
The DNA here is from genome assembly GCF_902729225.1 of Pteropus medius. Classification (NCBI taxonomy): domain Eukaryota; kingdom Metazoa; phylum Chordata; class Mammalia; order Chiroptera; family Pteropodidae; genus Pteropus; species Pteropus medius. The sequence goes on from NW_024356249.1 coordinate 17,225,634, forward strand.
AGGAAAAGTGAAAACTGACTCCAGGGATATACAAAAAATTATAAGAAAATACTATGAGCAATTGTAGGCCAACAATTGGACTATCTGGAAAAAATGAATAAATTCCTAAAAATATACAATCTTCCAAGACTAAGTCAAGTGGAAATAGAAAATCTGAACTGATTACTAGAAACCAAATCAAATCTGTATTCAAAAAACTCCCAACAAACAAAAGTCCTATACTTGATGGCTGCACAGGTTATTTTACCAAACATTTGATAAAGAATCAAACCTATTTTTTCAAACTATTTTAAAAAATTCAGAAGGAGTTAATGCTCCCAAGTTTATTTTATGAGGCCTTCATTACTGTGATTTCAAAATCAGATAAAAACATTACAAAAAAAATTATAGGCTGATACTCCTAATGAACATAGATGCAAAAATCCTCAACAAAATATTAGCAAACCAAATTCAGCAAGACATTAAAAAGATCATACACCATGATCAAGTGAGATTTATTCCTGGGATGTGATATATCATATTAACAAATTTGAAAGGTATAAATCATATTATCACAGCAATAGATTTAGAAAAAACATCTGACAAAATTTAGCATTATTTATGATAACAACTCTCAGTGAAGTAGGAATAGAGGAAACATAATAAAGGCCATATATGACAAATCCACAGCTAACATCATGGTAAAAGCATAACTCAGCAGAGAAATGGTAAAAGCAATTTCCTTAAGAACAGGAATAAGATAAGGATGTTCACTTTCACCACTTTTATTCAACATAGTACTGGATGTCCTAGCCACAGCAATCAGGCAAAGAAAAGAAATGCACTGCATCCAAATTGGAAAGAAAGAAGTAAAACTGTCATTATTAGCAAATGACATGATTCTATATATAGAGAACACTAAAGATTACACCAAAAAACAAACAAACAAACAAACAAAAACCCAACTGTTAGAACTATAAATAAATTTAGTAAAGTAGCAGGACACAAAATTAATATTCAGAAGTACACCAATAATAAATTATCAGAAAGAGAATTAAGAAAACAATCCCATTTAGAATTACATCAAAAAAATACCTAAGAATAAATATAACCAAGGAAGTAAAAGGCCTGTACATGGAAAACTATGTCATTGAGAAAAGAAATTGAAGGAGATACAAATAAATGGAAGCATATACCATGCTCATGGATAGAAAGAATTAATATTGTTAAAATGTCCACACTATCCAAAGCAAATTGTTAAATTCTGTGTAATCCCTATCAAAATATCAATGGCATTTTCCTCAGAACTAGAATAAATAATCCTAAAATTTATATGGAACTATAAAAGACCCTGAATAGCCATTGCAATCTTGAGAAAAAAGAACAAAGTTGGAGGTATCAAATTTCTGATATCAAACTATACTACAAAGGTATGGTAGTCAACACAGTATGGTACTGGCATAAAAACAGACATATAGATTGATGGAACATCATAGAAATCCCGGAAATAAATTCATGCCTATATGGTCATTTAATCTATGAAAAGGGAGGCAAAAATATACAATGGAGTAATGATCTTCCATTCAATAAATCATGTTGAAAAAACAGAACATATATACATACACACCAAAAAAATGAAAAGGACTACCTTCTTACCCCACATACAAGAATGAACTCAAAAAGGATTAAATGTAAGAGACTTAAATGTAAGATCAGAATCCATAAAATTCCTTGAAGAAAATATAGACAGTAAATTCTCTGACATTGCTTTTAGTAATATTTTTCTTGTATATCTCCTTGGGCAAGGGAAACAAAAGAAAAAATAAACAAATGGGATTACATCAAACAAAAAGCTTTTGCACAGCAAAATAAACCATTAATAAAATGGAAAGCCAATCTACTGAATGGGAGAAGATATTTGCCAATGATATATCTGATAAGGGGTTAATATCCAAAATTTATAAAGAAGTAATACAACTTAACAATAATCTAATTCAAGAAAACAATCTAATTAAAAAATGGGAAGGAGACCTTAATCGATATTTCTCTAAAGAGGATATACAGATGGACAATAAACATATATAAGGTGCTCAAGGTCACTAATCATCAGGGAAATGACCTGATGATTAAATTAAATGAGATATCACCTCACACCTGTCAGTATGGCTATCATCAATAAATAAACAACTATTGTTGGCAAGGCTGTGGAAAAAAGAGAACCTTCATCTACTGTTGTTGGACTTGCAAATTGGTACAGCCGCTATGGAAAACAGTTTGGAGGTTTCTCAAAATATTAAAAATAGAATTGCCTTATGATCCAGCAATTGCACTCTGGGTATTTATGTGAAGAAAACCAAAACACTAATTTGAAAACATATATGCATCCCCATGTTCACAGCAGCACTATTTACAATAGTCAAGATATGGAAGCAACCTAAGTGCCCATCAATAGGAAACTGAATATAAAAGTAATGGTACATACATACAATGGAATACTACTGAGCAATAAAAAATGAAATATTACCATTTGCAACAACATGGTTGTATCTAGAGGTGAAACAAGTCAGAGAAAGATAAATATATGACTTCACTTTTATGTGGAATCTAAAGAACAAAATAAATGAACAAACAAAATGAAGAGAGACTCATAGATACAGAGAACAAACTGGTGATTGCCAGATGGAAGAGGTTTGAGGGGCTGGGTGAAAAAGGTGAAGGAATTAAGAAGTACAAATTGGTAGTTACAAAATAGTCACAGGGATGTGAAGTATAGCATAGGGAATATAGTCAATAGTATTGTAACTTTGTATAGTGCCAGCTGAGTACTAGACTAATAGGAGAATCACTTTGTAAACTATATAAATGTCTAACCACTATGAGGTATACCTGGAACTAATATAAAATAATATTGAATGTCAATTCTAATTGAAAAATAAAAATTAAAAAAAAAAACAACAGAGGGAACAAATCGGAAACAAAAAAATCAACCCAACTTCAAACACATGAATATTTATAATAACTGTAAATGGTTTAAACACATCAATTAAAAGACAGAGATTTTAAGAATAGATATAAAAATATGACTATATGGGCTGTCTACAAGAAACTCACTTGAAATAAAATGATATGAGATGAATGAAAGAAAAAAATGTATTATACTAACACAAATCGAAAGAAAGCAGCAGTAGCACCTATAGTTAACAATACTGAATTGTGTACTTAAAATTTTATGAAGAGGCTTGATCTCATATTAAGTGGTCTTACCACAAAGTGTGTGTGTGTGTAAGTGGGGAGAGAGAGAGAGAGAGAGAGGAGGCAGGTGGGGAGAGAAAGAGAGAGAGAGAGAGAGAGAGAGAACAGAAAACTTTTGGAGGTGAAGGATATATCTATTACTTTAATTGTGGTGAAGGTTTCATGGGTGTTTGCATATATCTAAACTCATCAAATTGTAGACATAAAATATATGTAATTTTATATGTCTTTTTTTTTATTCTAAATCATTTTATCTTTGTTCATGACGAATTTCACATGAGAAATACAAAAAATGTGCATAGGAGGTGCTAGAAGTTGGTGCTGAATTGTAAAAATTTAGAATAAGGGATGATTCCTTAAAAAGCCTTTCAGAGGAGGAGAAATCGGAGAAATCAGTAAAATAGGTGAAATTGGTAGACAGAGAGAGATAAGTGGAGATATGAGAGACCATATGCAGAGAGGAGAAAGATAAGCCAGAGGCATGATGGTTCTCCAGCTCCCAGCTCTAAGAGACATAGATGCATTGTACCTGTATGTCACAGAAGTTCCTCAAACTATTTGGAGTAAAACATCTCTTTCTTTGCAACTAAAAGTATTTTAACTAGTGAATGATAATAAAGAAGACAATCTCTGAGCCCCATTAGCATCTACCCCATTTCTGCACTCATAATACTCAGGTCTACTATAGCACATGCTGCCTTGTAACTTATAGTTTACATTCCTGAATCTCTTACCAGACGATTGAGGACATTTGTAAGGACAGGATCTGGACCCATTCATACTTGTATAATTAATGTCTAGGCACTAAAAATAATTGTTTAATAAATAAATATATGATGATACTATTTAGAAATAACTCATTTTCTTCTATTCTCTTAACACGAGAAAAGAGGGCAGAAATCAGAACAATACAAAGTCACTCACATAATTGAGAAGTTGAGATAAAATGGGCCTGGGGAGGAAGAAGGAAAAGAATTCTAACAGTCATGGCTTAAGAAAAATTTAAGAGAGGATGCAGGTAAGAAGAAAAGATACCAGCAGATACGGTTTCATTTGTATTCTGCTAAGTAGCACTAGTACTTTCAATTCTTAAATCAAATGATTTATTTTCTACTGAAAGAAAGTGAAGCATTAGTTACGTACATGTAGATACACCTCTCTCTTCTTCACCTAGGACTTTGTAGTTCCAAGATGTCAATTCCATTTTTCTCATTCTGAAACAGAAAACAGTAGAAGGAAGAGAATCTTCACAGAGGGCAAGCACTGGAATTACAACAGCCTACGTACATCGTTTCCTTCCTAAAGGTCTAAATCACCTAGCACTATTAGTAACTCAAGGATAAAAGAGGCTGAAATTCCTATCCACCAACCCTCTTAGGACCCAGGACAACAGGCTTTGGCAGTCAAAGTATGGTTAGTCCTCAGAGTGGTCAATATAATATAGTAGCATTTTATTCCGAAGGCACCTTGACTATTGTGATTTGAAACTCCTTTTGCTCAGCAGAATTTACATTTTTAACAAAGATACTCTGTATTGATTTCTTTTCTCTCAGGAACATAACATCTGCATTAGCCTCCTTTCACATCCTAAGCAGGTCTCCATAAATATGCATTTTTCATTGAATTTATGATACAACCACACTGAGTGCATTCTTGACATCATGTCAGTTTCTTAGTCATGCATTGACATTATGTTATTTACTATAGAGTCACATTGACAGAATCTTGAGAACACTGTGACAGCATTTTAGTTGCCATCAAAGTAAATAGTGAAAGCATATTTAGATAAAAATCACTTGCAGGAAAAAATACCAAATAAGATCTAGACGTAATTATCATAGTTTTAAAAACAATTTAACAACCTGAACACTCATTAGAAGTTTGTTCTAGTTCAGTGGCAGATGAAGAAACCAAATGTTGTACTTTTTACAAATATAGAAAGAAATTTTGCTTGAAACAAAGACGCAGGATTGAATCCAGAACTTGTTGATAGTTTTTAAATGCAATTCACACCTTCAGTTTTTTGTTAATGATTTTGTCAATAAAATGTCAATCTATAATAAAGTGGACATTTTCAAGTGTAGACTTTAAAAATAGATGTTAGTATAAGCAGTATAGATTATTTCTAAGGTAAAATATATATATATTTTTTAACTTTTAGAGTAGGCCAAGAATCTCCTTAAATCCAATGATTCATTTTAGATAATAAACTTTTCATGCATCTGGTATAAGTATTATCTCTTACATGTATCTGTAATTGCCCTGACAGAATTTAATAAATGTCTCTGGGTACTACTGGCAAGACAGGGGTAGAAGAAAAAATAAAATTATAATAACTAACATTTATATGTATTTTTAGCAAAAATGTTGCTAACTAAACATTTTATGAACATAACCTCATGACAAGAATCCTGTGGTATATGTATAATTATTGTTAACACACTACCAATGAGAAATAGTCTCCCAAAGTCTCTAAATAGTCTCCAAAAGGTGAACCATTTTTAAGAGCACAGAGCTACTAATTAATGGAGTTAGAATTTGAATAAGTCGGACACAATGACCATGTTATAATATCTCTTAAAAGAAGAAAAAGAGAAAAATAGGGGCAGAAGTTTGCATATGGTGAGTGAGGTATAGTTGTGCATATCCACAAATGCTTCCAGTACATGAAGACAGTATTTACCACTAGCCATTCCTACAGGGAGGCTGGTGGAAAGCAAGTGTCTCTTACCTACAGCAATTACTGACAAACCCAGGGAGGGATTTCCACATTATGTCTGGTAAGCTCACGTCTAAAAGCAATCGTTGAAGGTCAGCATGTCTAAAAGGAGTGTAAATGGGCTTCTTCACGTACAGCACCACCGAGTCCTTTGAATTTTCAGGATGTTGCTACTAGCACTCTGGAAAATAATTCTATTTTACAATTTATTTAGGTTTAGGATTCAGCATAGTGGGATATCTAATACAGTTTAGTTATTAGCTAACCATGTATTCAGAGATGTTAAAGTCATTTTCACTGACATTTATTTTAGCTATAGCTATTCACGACTTAGTTAAAATTTAACTTTATATTTTGATTCTCTTAAATATACTCTTTGCTAAATGTTACTAGTTTTCATTAATTATGTTACCAAGATGGCAGACACAAAATTGATCAACCCTTATATATAGTGATTCAGACAGGGAGCACATGTTGCTTACCAAAGCTTTGTGGATGGTCTGAAAGCCAGAAAAATGTGGACATCTGGGCAGAGATTCCTCTGGATAGATATCAGAGGCAGCAGCAGCTGGGCTTCCCAGTCAGGTAATTTACACGAATTAATTTCTTTTATTCTAGATGTCATTTTTTTTTTTAATCATTAGCCAAAACATTTGTCAAGATTTTCTGTCCATAGTGAAATTTTATCAAAGAGCTTCCATATTTAGTTCAGCAAATCAATTGATTTTTTTCCTTAAAATGTCATTTTGTAAAGAGAGCCACTAAGTGACATTGAAACAATTTTTATGTCCTCAAATTTTTCAAGTCAACTAAGTCAATTAACTAAGTTTCTGATTCCCTTATTTGGCCCTATGATGTGAATTAACTCATTCTCTATTAACTTGGTGATGTCTTAAGACACTTTAATAAAAGAAAAGAAAATTTCCATAGGTACAAAATCACACTCTCAGTTCTGATGTCAAATTGCCCCAAAACATGAATCATTAGATAGCTATTAATGAAAAAAATTATCCAAATTATTTTTTTTTTTAATTAGGCTCTTAGGAGTTTCAATAAAATGTGTGTTTCCCAGGGACTTTTAAGTGAATAGATCTGCCTGGCTTGTTCAAATTATTCCTATACATGGGAACTGGATGAGTTTCGCTATAAACAAATATAGTGCTAGTTTGTTGTTCTCAGTTTAGAAAAATATTTTGTGTAAGTAATTAATTGAAAGTGAATGTTACCTGAATCCCCAAATTCACATAAATGAGATAACATGAGTTAAAAATAAGATCTTTCCAAGAAATCTTAAAATTTACATCTAACATTTAAGGATTCCTCAGAGTCACAATATCTGTAACATTATTCACAACCATCCCATGAGTAAGTAGATGACAAAATGTCTGAATTAACTTGCCGAGGTGATACTCCATGACCAGGAGGGTATGGAAGTCACAGCAGCCTAACTCTAAAGGTAATGCTGTAACATTTCCTGATTAACTTTAACAGCACAGAGAAATTATAACAAGATTATTTAGATAAGGAACAAATGCCTCATTTTCTCTTGCTATCTCACTGAGAATCTCGTGGGATGCTCCTTTTCATTTTCACTCGTTCTTATGTTCTGCCGTGTTGCATACTCTTTTAAAATATGTAACATTTGCTCGAATTATTCAGTATGGTAAAATTCTCCAAGAGAGTACTTCCTCTATGCCCACGGCTCTTTTTAAACTCACTAAAAGTCTTGAGCAGAGGAAAGGACAGAGAGGAATTTACCCGTGGGACTGTAATGAAATGTCAAGACACATGCATGAGCAAAGATAGAGAAAGGCTAGAATAGGGATAATGGGATGATAAATATCTCTATTTTTCTGATAAGTATCTCTTCTAATAACTTCAACGTAATAAACCTTCTATACATTCGATATTACATTAGGGAAGAATGGCAAATGCTTTAAAATTAATCACTCATCACTTTAAAAAAAATGAAGTGCTGTAGGTATGCATCATAAAGTTGTGCACTCCAGTATTACATGCTGAATGCTCATTCCAAAGAAGATGGAAGACAAAGGTAATATTAAGTAGTGCAAAAATGGCAAGAAAAGGAGTAGTATCATTAAAAATATCCAATAATATTTCATTCTCCTAGAGTCCACAATAATGGAATTTTATTGTAAATCTTTATCCATATATAGTATATCTAACTCAGGTTTTAAATCTAAACCCTGGATTTATGTCTACAGAACTGACAAGTCTTACTAACATTTCACACCAGTTTCATCTTAGCTACAAAAACATGATATTATTAAAGACAAGATATGAAAGTCATTCCAAGAAAATTGATTTAATCTATGAGCAAAGTTGATTTAGGATAAATAAAAAATGCACAAACCTTGAGATGGGTGAATCTGAAAATATTTTTAAAATCATTTTGCCTTTTGTTTAGAATTAAATGTTCAAAAGTTGATTGGAGGCACGTAATTGATTGGTAAAAGCATCATATACTACTTCTCTTCCAGATTTGCAGGTGGCTAACAGAAGCCCAAGTCTACTTATCAAAGATTACTCTGGAAGACAGGAGAAAACGCCCTCCTGTCTTTCCTAAGAGGAGATAATTTCAATACCTTGCCATTCTAAACTAGAATGAATAAATATGTTAATAATACATTAATAATATTTTCCTAGTATTTTAAAATGATAAATCTAGTAAACCTCTATCATTTACTGACTTCCTAATATGAATCAGAACTAGTGTATAGGTTTAGTCCAGTTGAGTTTCAGGAAAGGTTTCCTGGAGATTAAGCCTAAACTGAATTCAGCCAGATGAAGAAAAAACAAAGATGTTCCAAGAGGTGAAGACAGAAAGTGCAAGAGGTTAGAAATGTGACATGTTCCTGGTGGTGTCTCCTTACTACATCATGAATAGTGAGGCTGCTAGTGAGCTGTGGCAAGCGGGTAGGCCAGGGTTAGTTTGGTCTGCTAAACAACTTGAGGCTATAAGGCTTTAAAAGATTTCCAGCTTGACATAAATAACAGATTCAGATTTGTATTAAGAGATCAACTAATTAGGGTGGGGGGACAGTAAAAGCAGAATTAAGGCAGCCATGGAAAGTAGAGTCAGCTTCCATGTGTATAGCCTCACACATGATAAGTATTAAGGATATGTTAAACTGTTATACTTCTCCCTTAAATAGCTCAATTCTTAATAGGTCACTAATTTAAATATAGGATACATATTCATACATATATTGCTACTTCTGAGCAGATATTTACCTTTTAGGGATTTGGTGTTCTTTCAAATGGACAGAAAATATGAAATTTTTCTTCCATTTATTTTCAAGACCATGGAGAAAAGAAAAAGTCGAGAAACTCAAGGAACAGTCAATTATCTCAGTGTTAGTTCCTGCCTCCAATAAAAACAAAGCTATAAGTTTATAAGCATTGGGATTCTGGGTGAATGTCTAACAACACTAAAATGATTGAAAACTTCAAATTTTAAATATATGCTAATATTTTATACAATCTGTATATTAAGAATGTATATTTAACACCTGTGTTTGATCTTCCAAGTTATATCTTAAATGATTAGTAGGAAAATGTGTGAAAACTTGATTAATCAGTGTGAGAACCTTATAAGAATTAGCCTTCAAATTATAATACAAAAGTGCTATAGTCACAGGGTATGCTTTTCTTGAATTTCTAAACCTGCTAAGACATTAAGGCATATAGTTTGTTAAGATTCTATTAAACTTTAGTGAAACTTGTGAAACTAACCTTTTGTACACATAACTGGTTGTTTTTTTTACTATGAGACCAACATTTCTACTAGCAATCTAAAAATGCAAAGTATCTACAGTGAATTCTTTCTAATTTGTTCTATTCTGACATCACCAGCTTAGCTTATTTAACAAAGGATATCTCCTTTTTCTAAGTTCTTTTCATGTTAATGTAAATAAAAGTTATTATAAGTTACTTTCAGGAAATATAATTGGCTTACAAAAGAATATGAACAAAGTATAAGCTATTTTACCTAGGCCTAATTTTTTAAATATAAAACTAATTATGAAAACTACATCACTTAGATAAATAAATTTAAAATGTACACCTTGAGTTATTTCTATTTTCGATATGTGTATCTATTAGGAGCTCAGCTGGGCTGTGACAGAGAGAGCTGAGTTATCAGATGTAGGAGTAACCAATTAAAGCAACAAACCATAAGTGAAAGAGCTAAACCTTTAATAACTTACTGAGGTGAGTAAGCAAGAGTAAAATCTGAAGAAACACTGATTCAGCCTGTTCCATTTTCCTCATAGAAGAGGCACACTGGTCAAGGCTCAGGGGGTCAGTGCAGATGCGGGGGGGTCACTTCTCTGCGGAGGGAGTGCTGAATAGAAATCTTAGGCCATTTTATGGACTGGGGGATCAAGGAAAGGCTAAAAGTGGGAAAGTGCCGGGACCTGAGTTAGAATGCAGAAAGTGTCTTTAAGGTTCCCCATAAGGAGATCTCAGCAGGTGCTTAAAGAGGATCACTGCCCAAGGCCTCGGATACTGAAACCTAGAAACAAGGGCACCTGAGCTAGTAATGGAAATATGAAAGAGCATGACCAGCCAGCAGGACCTGAGTCCTTGACTGCAACTCCCTTTAAAGACTGCAATGACTGTGCACCAAATACGGTGTGTGGAGGGCAGTCTTCTTGTGAGGCTCTCAGGCAAAGTCTTTATAATTGCTTATGGTCAGACTTGAAAATTACACATATATTTTTAATAAAATTTGGTGTGGAAAATAACCATATCAAATGAAATATCTGCTAGCTTAATACTTCTACATGGCTAATAAAATAGGTCATTTTTCCAGCTTGACTATAAAGCATTAACACATTGGTAACTCTAGGGATATATGGTATATAAGTAAAACACCTATCTATTTGATGGACTGACTTTTTAATTCCCCAGTGAGGATGATATTTTCTTGTGCACAGAAATTAGCTCTTTTGTTCTCCATTTACCATATTTTCACTACCCAAATTCAAGTACAGAATAGATGATCATCAAGGAAGAGATTTAGTGGGATATCAGTGAACATATCTTTATCAGGATTAGATATCCTGTTCTGTCTTCTCATTATGGATATATATCAATAACACAAATAAATGCAACCATCAAACTCCAAAAGTAGCAGCAGAAAAAAGGCAAGAATCCAGAACTTGAAAAGTCATGAAATCAAATCAACAATTTTATTAAATACCTTATAGAGAGTTCTGTGGAAAGACTGCATGAAAGTTGGTGGATGGACCCGGATTTCAATGTCCAAGATTCACTAAATATGTATATGGAGTGAATCTGAATCTCAAAAAAAGTCAAGCAAATAAACACCACTTGGGACTACTGAAAGTCAAGTGAATGCAGTGGACAGCAAGATCCAGACCAGTGAAAGAAGCAAAAGGGAATCAGGTTGGGTGATTAAATGTTTGAGTAGGACAGGATAAGGGTACGCAAAGAAATTCAAGTAGCAAAGTTAGATGGGAACAAGAAAAAAAAAAAGTCAGGTACGCTATGAAAGGGCATGCTTATTTCAAGTCATACACTTTGTCCAGCTGGCAGCTCTTTACACACTGCCTTCTAAGACTCACAATATTCCCAGGAAATGACCATTCAATTTTTCTGTTCCAAATGTTTCAGGATTTCTTACATAAAAATTTCTTAAGTATTTACAAACCAAAATCTAAATGTCACCTATAACTGTTCCAAAAAAATTAAAAAATACTAATTCAGTAGAGATCTTCCATTAATTAGCACCAAACACATAGTATAGCCAATTAATTTGAAAAATTGTTCATTAAAATAGCTAAAAATAGCCTGGAAAAGTTATACAAGGTTTATAGAGACAATAATAATTTTTCCTTTTAAATTTTCCATAGGTCTAATACAAAGCCTTATATAGTTAACTATTTAAAATTATATAAGCAATAGTAATGAAACCTAATTTATTTCTCCTTACTAAATAACAGGAACTGCGCAAAGCATTTGAGACTGCTCACATGAAGAGTCTATACTTTTCTCTCCCCACTAAAACTGAGAGATGATATATTGCAACAGCTCATGGCTCAAGAGACATTGGAGGCCTTAACTGCTGCAGACAACTTTCTTTGGTGACAGATGATCATATTTATTATCTGTTTCAATCATAGCTATCCTCTGGATGTTTTTTTTATCTGCATTACTCTCTGTGGTTTTGTCAAGATGATGCAAAACTAAGTAATTTAATTAATCTCAATTCATGACTAGTGAATTTATTGTTCTCAATTTATTGTTTACATATTCCTATTTACATTTGACTGCTAAGAAATAACAGTCTAAATGATAGTCTAAATGCTGCTAAGAAATGATAGTCTAGGGATTAAGTGAATAATGAATGTACAGTTTGCTAGGCTTGGGAGCATGTGTAAATGCAGAGGATTTTTTTACCCATCAGTTAACTGATTCAGATCACATAACCTGTTTGTAAAATTAAAAGACACTTATCCTGAGCTTTTAAAATTTAATTTTGACTGTGTTTGTCTTAAATTTAGTTTGCAACTTAGTTCCACTTCCCCTTATTCCTCCACTTTCTTTGCTGTGATAAAAAAATCTCCTTCACAATTTTATATTTTCTTGTTGTCTGCCTTTGGAAGGAACAAACTTTATCTGAAGATGAGAAAAGTGAATCAGAAGCCAGAGTTCATTAATCTTAATTTCAACTGTGTCACTTATATGATATGCATATTGAAAGTCACTTATTTTTTTAATCGATCTATTTATTTGAATATAAATGCCTTAGAATTTGGGAAACGTAACTTTACTAATTAGTATTTTCACCAAGGGATTTTTTCTAAATAAATTCTATTTAAATTGTTTATCAAGCAAGAGGAAAAAATTTAGTATTTCTTGAACCTACATAGTTAAAGAGAATAACTTCCTAAGTGGGCAGCACATAAGGACCCAAATTAACTATATGATTCACTTTATTCATAAGATAGCTCATCTCTAGCTCCTAGGTTATACATTTTACATCAGAGGTCCACTTTATACCAATGGTTTATAGTGTAAATTTTTTTTCTCTCAATCAGGAGAACAAAAAAAAATACATGGAAAAGTCTATAGCACTCCCTGAGGGCTAATGTTTAGGAGAATCCTTTGTTCTGAGTTGCCTAAAAGGATCTGTCAATAAAAAAGAGGGGTCATCACTTTTAAGGTAATTTCAGTAGTAATTTAAGGAGGCATTTTTCTTTTTTTCTTTCTTTTTTGAAAATGCCTCAGTGGACCTCTTTAAGTATGGTAAGCTAGTGCTACTGCTCCATCATGGTCCAAGCTGTGGTGTGAAAAAAGACATTAAAACAAAGAGAAAGCTAAAATGCTCTGCATAATTAAGAGGAGAAATTTTGAATTTTGGAGAATAGCCCAAGGAGCTTAGCAGAGAAAAAACAAGCCACTGCAAGAAGCAGCCCCTGCAAAAACAGTAAAAGGAGAAGAATATTCCAAGTGACATGACACGAGAAATACCCTGTGCTGGGTAAAGAAAAGTGCTAATAACAATGGGAAAGATTGATTTAAAAAATGTTTTCTGGCTCTCTTTTATCACCAAACTTCAATAAAAGGCTGCCAGACATGGCAACTTTGGGGACTATACTGTGAAAAATAATGGTTCACTGGGGTACAATTATCCATGGGTACAGAGGCACTAGCAAACTTTTGTTCTGGATAACTTTTCAAGGATATTTGTATAATGCACAGCCTTGGAATATGAAATAATGTCTCCCTCTGTAGTAAAGAGAAGTTTTATTTGCTGTCTAGTATAATAAAGATTATGTTGCCCTCTGGAGCAATGCTGTGCATGTTTTCTTAATGCCCATTGAGAAAGACTGCGGTTTCTTCCTCTCCTGGAACGCACCTCATTCATCGTGTCATTATGATAGTAACTAGAGTTTAGGGCAAGGGCAAAAGAAATGGTAATACTCTGGTCACTGATATTACTGTGAATAATAAACTATCATTTGTCTCTGACCCAAGAGTCTCATGTTTTCTACTGACATTCTTGAAACTGCGCTGTTAACCTTGTTAGCTCGCAAGTAAAGTAAAATCTTCTACTCCTCACAGTCCTTATAAGAGTGATGCCCAGCATGAGGTGAAGCTGGTCAATGAGAAATAAAAGCAAGAGGCAAATGCTCAAAGTGACATCTAAGAGAAGGAGGCAAATACTGGCTGTTCTAGATGAAATGTAATCTCTACTCCATGTTATCCAGAAATCAAAAATATTAGAGAAGACACCAGGGGACTTCTCCATGTAAGTGGTATGGATGCCTATACACTGTATTTGGGTATTGCCTATACACTGTATTTGGGTATTTTTTTAAAGCATGGCTTGAATAAATTAGAGGACTGGCAGATACTGAAAAAATCAATTTTAAGCTCAATCTGATGGTTTATTTCTCCAGCAGCAATGACTGTTTCAAATATTCACATGGCTGCAAGAAAATATTTTGGCAGAAAACCTTTTTCATGCCAACATATATTGCTTTGAATAAATCATATTTATATCCTGTTTAAAGATAACCTTTCTGAATATTAATATAATTCCATTTGCCATACTCCATTGTTTAATAGGTTATTATTCTCCAGAGTAAATTTTGGGACATTATATAGATGTCACATTAATGACTAAGAGGAACGTTTATAACAATATAAATATTGATCATTTCTTTCTAATTTTAGATGTTTGATATTTGTGGTAAATTTACAAAGGGAATGAACTAAAGTTTACACTTACTACCCTGGTCAAAAAGAGTAACTAAGAAATTAGTATAGAAATAGGAAATAAATTCCCTTCCTTACAAAACAAGTGCCAAGGGGATATTGTGGGTACTGCAAATTAAAAAATTTACCTGCAGTGGAAATTGAAGCCTGGTTGTATAGGTTAATGGTTAAATATACTACTTCATGAATCACTTCTATCTAGTAATAAATAAGGATAGTTAATAAAACATTTAATACTTAAATCTGAGTAATTATATGAATTTAAAATGAACAATACTGTCTTTCCTTAAATATTTTTGTAATTCAGTATATTCATTCATTCAGACTAAAGTCCTATCGGTTTTGAGGTATCTTGGTTTTTAGTAAAATGATTAATGACAACTCTTCTCTTGCCTTTGAAATGAAAATGTACATTTTCTTAAATCTCAAAGAAAATAATCTATAAAAAAGGCCACATTTTCCTTTTTCAAAGTTCAGCATTTGCTTTTACATTATTGGTAAACGTATAAATTATATACACAAATATGAATACCTTACTATATATTCTTTACCTTAGTATGCATTTTAACCACTCTTAGCTTGCTTTATCCAATCACACTAAGGAAATATTGGTCATATACATGTACGCAAATGCTACGGAAGACTTTAATGTATAAAAATTTTTTTTCAATGCAGAGTGAATTTCAAATCTATTGCAGGATTACAAGCATAATAGTAATTAAAAAAAAATCTAAATCTCACATTTAAATCATGAATCCTGATGAATATCTAGCCAATATAGGAATGATCCAAAAAGGGTTATAAAATGCTAGTTCCAAGCTAAGAGTTATGTAATTTAATTTATTCTATTATTACAAGCCTAGTTCCAAAATTCTTTATATTTCCTTTAGGCAACAGAAGAAAGCTTCCTTCAACCAGTATGGGATTCCACTGAAGTTGGTCAATATGTAACTTACAAAATTCACCTGTTGTTCTAATTATAATTCTAATGTACATATATAATTATACTATGCCAATATAGTTCTATATCCATATATAGAGTTCTAATTATATCTTCTCATTTTATCTTCATGACAGCCTTTTAAGAAGCAGAAGACTAAAGGGAAGGAAGAGGGGGAACTGTGGTTTAGAGAGATGGAGATAATGGGCAGGATTTGAGGGACATAAAAATAAAATTAGAATGAACCATATGAAATTTTTGATATTCTAAAACATTCATGATAGTTATCAATTAATGCTTATGAACATATTAGTTCCTAAAATATTTTCATAACGATCTATTTTCCAAAAGATAAATTCTAGTTAATACGAATGTTTTTTTAGATTTAGAAACATGAAGAATATATTAACAAAGAATAAGATATATTTAATACATTCATGAAGATGATATTGGTAAGAATTCCCTATATCCACCAACATGTTTCTCTGCCCTTCAATCTCCTGAAACACAGCTAGGGGTGAGGAGGACATTAAATACTACTTAAAAAGGTTTTATGAAGACAAAAGGAAAACTGGTCAACTGACACTAATATATATATATATTTAAAAGAAATGAATGAACTGGTCACATTGGGTGAACTCGCTTTTTCAGCTGACTGACCTAGGGCCAAGTTCTGCTTCAGTCAGGCTCTTCTAAGGGAATAACAGCCAGAATTTCATTTGGAGATATCGGGAATCCAGCCATGACCAGTCTACATAGAAAATTGTCCCTTCCATCTGGTCTCCATTATACTGTATCAAATGTAATCCTCATTGGTATCACTTTCATTTTTCAACTTTATTTTTCATTATTTCTCACTTCTTATCACCAACATTTCCAGAACTTGCAGGGAAACTGTAACTCTTTATCAAGTGAAAAGAGCCCACCTATTAGGAATGCGGATCTTTGTTTAAAGATTTAAAGTGTTTTGTTTTTAATATTCAAACTTTCCTCATAATTCATTTTCTAGTTGCAGTTTGCCAAGTATTTGCTTCTTAATGGCCCACTTAGTTATTCAGCAGAAATTCTGCTGAATCTTCATTACACTTATTTATTATAGTCATTTGCACATTTCAATACATCCATCTTCAGTCCCTCATCTCTGACATTCATGATAGATACGATACATCCAACAATTCTAAAAGAAATCCTTTTTGGATTCCATAAAGGCAGCATTTTATAAACTTAAATATATTGCATTAATAAAAATATTATTTTGGTTCACCCACTAATTTTCATTTGTATAGTTATATTTTCCCCAAGGTTTTAGGTGTCACATATAAAAACCATAGTGCTTAACGGTATAATGACACTTTGATATACATAAAAAAATTAAATTCCAAAATGTGGGTCAGGGTTTTTCACATCACAATGATTTTCACAACAGTGGAAAAAAATTAATAGTGTCTTCCCATTTAAAAATAAATTGTGCATTTTCACTTAAAATATATTTCATCAATAAGTATATACATTACATTGATAACTTTAAATATTTACAATATTCTATTTTTTTTTTTTTTTTTTAGGTGAGGCAACCGTTGGTTGACCTCACAGATTGCAAGGACCTTGTCAGCTTACAATTCCTTTTTCTTAATTTTTTTAATTTTTTTATGCTTACAGCCCTGGTCTTCATAGGTGGTCTCCCATCCAAGTACTAACCAGGCCCGATCCTGCTTAGCTTCCGAGACCAGACAAGATCGGGCTTGTTCAGGGTAGCATGGTCATATATTAAATATTTATGATATTCTTCTAATAGGGTGAAATTTCAAAGCAGAACTTGATATTCAGCAGTTTTAATATAATGTATAATGAAGTAGCTGAAATGCCTATGTAATTTATTTATAAAATCAGAGTAATTAGAGCATTGTTTGCATGAAAACATTGCAGAATTTCTCTCTCAGAATTATTATCAAATTGTACTGGCATGCTCGTGTTTCATTTTTGACAGACTTAACCGACAGTTTTTTAAAAAGTATCCTACATTCATAAAATTTTATGTTCAAGTTAAACAAAATGTTTTATTCATAAATATTTTATATTTTTTATATTTAAATGAAACATCAAATGTCCTTTGAATTGCTTTTTAAGTGTACAACTTCCATCCCCTTCTGAATGTGATAAGTTGCCAGATAATTTTAGAAACAACATAAATGGAGTAGTATCAGGAAAAAGAAAGGAGGTGAGCAGTAGATATTAGTTTTATGTAAGTTTACAGTGAACTCTTCCTGGAATTTTCATAAAGAGACCTGGTTCCACCTAGGGAACTACTGTTGGGTCATTTGTTTATCATAGATGGTTTAAGTCTCTGCTCACCATAACAGAGAGAAAAGGACCGGGGAAAGGAATCCAGACAAGACATGGTCCAAGTGAGGTGTTTACTGAAGAGAGGTGTGAACCGACAGATGTGAGATTCTGGTCAGGCTTCCCTCCAAACCAATATTCTTTAAATAATTTTTTCAATCTTTGTTAATGTGAGCAAGTAGAATACTGATTGTCTACTTATTAAAAACGTATATTTCTTTATATTCGAAATAATGATCGTGGTATATATAGTAAGTGTAATATGACATTTTAACTTACTATATATTTTAAAATATGTTTATGTCTTTGTTTTTACATCATTAATGAAATGGATGGTGCAGTCAAACTCAAGGTGTCGATTAGCAGACATTTACTTGCTTTCTACTCCCCAGGATTGCCAGTTTTATACCAAAACAAAACAAAACAAAACAAAAATCCAGAATAGCTAGTTAAATTTCAAGTACACATAATTTTTAATAGCAATATATCCTAAATACTGCATAGTCTATATTTCCGTATAAGTATGTCCCATTTTCAAAGTATATTTATGCTAAAAATGTATTCATTGTTTATCTGAATTTCAGATTTAATTGATGCCCTGTATTTTATCTGATAATGCTACCACCTACATTTAGGAATCGTGGAGCTCAATTCAAGTTAAAATACAATAGCCAGACTGTTCTATATCCAGAACCCTTCACAGAATATACATTTTCAAAAGGATGAGCTGCAGGCTAAGTATTCTGGGAAAATAATGCTTCTGGGTAGTAAATGCAGCTGGAGAGTTTAGGCTGTTTTCTATTCCAGACAGATGAAAGAGACTTGCACTAGGAAGGTAGAAGAGCTGAGGAAAAGATAGAATTGTAAGATATGAAAGCGGTAAAATCAACAGGGCAGGCTATTTGTCAAAACTAAAAGAAGTTAAAGCTTTAGGGTATTAATTTAACAAAGATGTTTTCTGGGGAAACTGAGCAGCATCTATCTAGCAACCTGTAACATGCTAGTCCCCCAGGCAATCAGTCTTCGAAGAGCAGACATAGCAGTCTTTTCAAAGGCAAATATGATTTTGTTGCTTCCATGCATAAGGTCCTTTAGTGGCTTCCTATTGCTATTAGGACAAAGATTATTCCTCATCTGGCCCTTGCCTCACACTCCAGCTGCATCTGCTACCCTGCTCCCCCTGACATCCTCAAATCTTCCAACTAAACTGGCTCTCTTCATCTCTCAGACCTGGCATTGCTCCTTCTGCAATAGGGCTTTTGAATCTTTTGCTCTTGGTTCTCCAAGTCATGCGACTCTCATTTATCCTTCTAACATGTCACTTTCTGTCAGAAGCCATTTGAGATCTCCCTGGCTATATCAAATCCCTCTATCATGAGCTGTCATCAAACTGGAAACCTCTTCTATCACTTGTCAGTGTTGAATATTTTCATGTTTACCAATTTTTATTATAGCGCATATTATAGATATGTACAGATTATAGATATTATAGATATGTACAGCATATTATAGATATGTATAGATATGAGAATAAGATAATAAAGCCTTATATTCTCAATGACCAGATCCAGTAAATAGTCATTCAAGGCAGTCTCATTTAACTACATCCTCACCCAGACTCCAGTTATTATTTCCAAGACAATTCCCACTTTCTCTCAAATAATATGTTTGCATAATTATTTAGATTATTTGATTCATGTCTATCTTCCTCATGGACTGTAAAATTCAAGAGGATAGGGACTATATCTGTTTTTAATTATTACCATAGCACAACATCTAATACAATTTTGAGCACAGAGAAGTTTCTCTGGCCTAAAATAAGTGTTAATTGAATCCTTTCATGTATTTTTTAAAATTTTATCTTACCCTTTAAAGTCAACACTTTTCATTTATTTTATTTCCAGTTTTATTATATTTTGTAGCTAAAACAGGAATTACTACCATAGGGCAACATCAGTTAGTACCTCTGAGTGTTCATTAGCATGCCAAATGAATTTACTACTCCTGATTCAACTGTAGTTTCAGGATTTTCCTCAAGGGAAGGTTGATGGATGAATGCCTAACACAACAGCACCTGAAATGCATTGGAGTTAGGCAGAAAGTTTCCTCAAATGCTGACACAGCATACAAAATTTTTGGAGTGGATATTTAAAAAAAATTGAAATCTCACATGATGGAAATTTAATAGAGACAAATGTGAAGTTCTACACGTGGTTAAAAAACATTTCATAATTCCCAAGTGGAAACCATGGTTTGAGAGATCTTATGAAAAAGAATAAAGGGATTTTATTAAATGTGCTTCACTTGAATGTATCAGCTCACTGTTCAATGTCTGTTTGCCTTCAACAGAGGCTTGTACTCAGTAGACATTCATTAAATATTTGATGAATACAAAAGTGAATGAGTAAACTGTAAGTTCTGGCTGCTACAAAAATTCATTTAAAGCTTGGCTGCATTAATAGAATTGCAGGCAATAAAACAAGGGAGGATACAGCCCTGTTCTGCTCTCGAAAGCCAGACCAGAATAGTGGTAGGGTTGTGTCCAGTTCTGAGCAACATACTTTAAGTGGGTGTGTAAAGCCAGATTATTAAAAAGGAGGTTGCAAAAATGGGTGAAAACCCAGCAGGAATAGCAGATGTGAAGGTAGTGAAGCAGTAAGGTCACTATGTTTAAAGGTACAAAGAGCCATTTATATAAAAAGGGGGTTATATTTGCTATAAGTGGTACCAATGAATAGAATTAGACCAAGCGACTAGAAGAGAAAGTTCAGCTCAAAATGAAGGACGTGCTACAACTAAGACATATCCAAAAATGCCAGGGAAGTGTTAGAAACTAGTTTTTATTATTATTATTATTTTCTTTTTGAGTGTTTGTTTTGCCTTGTTGAGATGTTCAAGTATAAAGTAGGCAAGCACTGGTTACAAGGCAGAGGGATTAAGAACTCTCTGTAAAAAGATTATGAACATCAGATAAATTATCAGACTAGAAATCTGTAAGACACCTCCAACACTTCATCTTTAAAAATTTTCTTTAAGATGACATCAAAGGTGAAAAATGTTAAACACCTCATTAAAAATGGCAAATCAAAAAATAAATTATTTTACCAATAATACAAAAAATATTTTAAGGATATAGTACCTTAAGGTTCTTAGGTATATCTGGGGAAATGTGATGAACTAGAATACTGTAATGATGCAAATGCATTAGATTTCCATCTGTGGCTTTCTAGAAATAAACCCAGACACTTATGAATAACTTGCTGAATGTTGATATAATTTTACTATTAAAAAGTAATAAAATTTCATATATAAATGTGTAAAGGGACCTTTTCAAGAACTAAGCTAATCCTTTATAAAAGTTCATCAAAGTGTCTCTCTAGCCTCCCACTAAAAACATACAGGTTTGAGGAACCCACTCTCTCAAGAAGTAGGTAGATACATTTTGAGATTTGCTTTAATTATTAAAATTATTTTGTGATAAGTTTAATTTTCTCTCCCCATAATTCCCCACTTTCAT
The DNA here is from genome assembly GCF_902729225.1 of Pteropus medius. Taxonomy (NCBI): domain Eukaryota; kingdom Metazoa; phylum Chordata; class Mammalia; order Chiroptera; family Pteropodidae; genus Pteropus; species Pteropus medius. The sequence continues at coordinate 17,247,153 of NW_024356249.1, forward strand.
CCTAGTCTATCCTCCAGATCTTCACAAAAACAATCCAAACCTTCTCACATCTGCGAGTCCTTGAAATAACCAAAAAGAGTAATCAAGTTCCTCATCCTTTCTTTCTCCAAATGAAACATTCTCAGCTCTTTCAAGTGCTTTCTTCTATTCATAATTTCTAGATAATGAGCCAGAAATGTGCTTATTGCCTACCCTTGAACATTCTTCAATTTGATTAAAGGATCTCCAAAAGCGAGCTTTCCAGGGGAGAACGCAGAACCCTACGTGAGGCCAGCATAGAGAAGATAAACCTGAACTCATCCTCACTTCCCCTAAAGCTAGATCAGAGAATATCATTGACTTCTACTGTGCTTATTAGCAACGAAAGCTGAAGTTCTTCTTATTATTTAATATTAATTGTCATGTTAACTAGCACTGGTACTGATTAGCAAATAAAGTTTCTACTTAATAGTATCATTGAAATTCCCACATACTCTTTCTTAGAAATAAATGGGGTATCATTCAATTAGCAAACAATGTGGTAAAAGTGTCATTATTAGTCCCATGTTATGAAGAAATTAAGACACTGATTAAATGACATGTTGAGGCCCATAACCAAGGAGTAACAAAAAAATTAGTCTAGAATCATCCAACGCCTGTGCATTGCACATTTCACTACACCATATGTATACCCTCTTATAAGTGTTTTCCATGATCTTTATCGATAGCACTATTTATAACAAGTAAAATTCTTCATATAACGATATGTAGAGTAATAAATAAGTGGAAACATATACTCTCCATTTCCTGTTTTTTATCCTCTTGTATACATTCTTTTAAATATGTGAACAAAAGGTTTATGGTTAGTTTAGTACTTTTGAACAAGAGGCTTTTCTTAAAATATTTAAAAAAGGAAACTACCTTTAATTCAAGCTGACAGGTAATTTTTCTTAAGGGTCTAGAATGATGAAAGTAGCATTTTATGCTAAGACTCTTGAGACAGTAAACAAAATAAGAATTATGTGCTTAAACCAAAACTTATGAACTATGGATTCAAAATTTATTATCATGGATCTAAAAGCCATTTAAAAAATTGAAAATGGTACAGTTTTCATCAGCTTTTCAGTTTCTTTCCAGCAGTGAACTGAGCAAATCCATTAGAGCTACAAACATATTTCAGCAGAGAGAGTTCAGGTAGGACCCTGCTGAACAGACTACGGTTGATGCCCAGGAAGCAACAGGAAGATCCTTTAACTGGGATACCTGCAGAAACTTAACATGTGTAATTTGTACATCATTCAGTAGCTCTGGAAAATTCTCACTTTCTTATATTCTTAGAGACATGTATGTAGCTACATCTGCAATTAATTACTTCTGTAATTGCTGTGATATATCATCGGATATCACAAGGGCTATTTAATGAGAATCACTTTTTATCTCATTTCACTGGGAGCTCTGCATAGCCTCTGGTGCATCTTAGGGAAAACCAGATACAAATGTCTCATCTGCAACTGCTAATTATTTCCCATGAGTGAGGACACCCTGGTCTGGCCATGTCAGGGTAATGATCACAGCTTTACAAATGATGCTAATTTTGTAATACAACCAGCAACGCCATTTTACCTTGTCACATTTTACTGGATTCTTTTGCCTCCTGCTCTCAGGAGCCTCATTTGGCTATTTGGCTTGATACATATTCTGCAACCTGAAAAGGTTTTCTTCAATAAAATATTTATTAGGTCGTGTAACAAAATTTTTCCTTATTGTCTTATTCTGTCTTTCAAGGACAAACAAGAAAAAAACTCTCTTCTCCCCATGAGAAATTTAATCACTTACCTTCCCTCTAAAGACATGGGGCTTGCAGGAAATGCAGTAATATATTTTTCAATTTATTGTGGATTATTATTAAAAAAATGGACTTGAAGATTTGTCATTGAATTCAGACAATGCCACATGAAGTCATCTCTCTGAGTTTGAGTTTCTTTACAAGAATTAACACAGTATCTTTCTCTGAAAGGTATTATAACAAAATTAGGCAAAATATGTGAAAACTCCTGGCCCAATTCCCGACATTTAGTAGTTCTCCTAAATGTTTGTTAGACCTTAGCAAATAATTTAATTAATATGATGTGTTGATTGTTTTTCTTAGCTGAATAAATAATTCTTTTGACTGTGTTTTTCAAAGCCCAACCCACCTTGCTGGAGTTCATCAAACAAATAAAAATAATTAACCAGGGTCGCAAGATATATTATGGTAACAGAAGATGGTGAAATCTCTGCAGAGTAAATTAAATGTGAGCTACAAACTATACTTTATATATTGACAGCATCATTAAAAAAGTAACCCAAGAGTATTATTATTGCACAGATTTTATTCTGAATACAGCCTCGATCTTCATTTCCAAAGTGACATGCTTTACACTCTTTTCTAATTTCATATCAGAAATACTAAAAATCTGTAGTAATCAAAACGGCCTAAGTGAAGACTGGCTTCTATAGATCACGGGAATCTTTCAGATTTAAATCTCTGATTTTAAAAAAATAAACTTTCTTAGCTCTTGCCCCCTCCCATGCCCCATTATTTCCTTACCGATAACCCTGCCATCATTAGTTCTTGATGGATATAAAGGGGCATGACCAGATTTCATTTTTGATAAAAAGTTGGCTATATATATCAGATACAGAAATAGAATGATCTTGAGGACAAGATATGTCTGCCTTAGCTTTCTTCAAAGTGATAGGTCCCCTTTATGCCACTAAAGAGAACTGATGGGAAAAGAGATAACCTTTGTTCACCTGAATTAATAAAATCCCTATTGCGGCAGAACAGTGACTACTTACAAGAAAAGTGAACCTAATAACCATTTTGTATCAATTGGTGCAACTTTTTAACTTTTCTATGATGCATTAAAAATTAGTTTGCAGAAGCTGGTAGCAAGTTTAGTTTTCATGGAAGAATATGGATGGAGGTGATCACTGGGATCAGTTCTATCAATTTTTAGAGAAGTCTGAAAACCACACCTCTTAAGAATGTACCATTTAATGTAAGAGTGTTTAATGTAAGAAAAGCACATTCTTTGCACATTTAAACAACAGAAGGCAAGCGTGGGACTTTTTAGGACACCAGGCACATTTATAAAATACACATATGGACAAGATTGGAGGGCATTTTTTCATTATTTCTATAAACTAACTTTAGGGTAAATTATTCTCTCTCTAAAAAAAATAAGCAATAAAACCAATGAAAATATTCAAGTGTCCTAAAGGACATACGGCAAATGGAATGCCTGCTACAATTTAAATTTATAAGGATCCCAGTCCTAAAGCACACAATTTTTGATATTGGCAAAGGTGACCAAGAGACTGAAATGCTAAGGAAACTTAGAATGGGATTAGTTTTGAGACACTCTTCCCTTATAGACCTTGTTATTTCATTACCAGGGTCTTTCCAGCCACTAGGCTGAAAACGCAAATAACCACTAATCCATGTAAATGTTAGTTTTCATTCAAGTTTGAAAGCAATTATTTGCTTTTCTCCATGAAGTGTCTTGTTACTTCTTTTGCTGTATCTTATTCGTAGAGATATATCACTTACTTATCAAATAGCACAATGAAGCCTATACATGATGTTGACACCTGACTGACAACTATTCACAACATATAGTAACATTACTTTGGCAGTGACTCACCATGAATAATGATATTCCTTTGTTTATTCTTAACTTATTTTATTTTATAATACAGCTACGTTAGGTAGTCAGGCATGAGTGACAGGAGCGAAGGCCCAGTCTGTAACCATAAAAACTTCCCTTGAAGACTGTCCTTAAGCACCTCCAAGAAATACCTCCCTTTTAGTGTTATAAATTATTCTAAAGCTTAGAGCACAAAGGCCATAAAAGCTGCTGGCTAAACCAGCTACAAATGCATGTACAGAAAGTACTGCCCGTAACTTCAGCCTCATTATGCCATCATTATAATCTCATGACTATTCCTGGAAGTTCATGAATCTAATTATAACAGACTGAATTCTGGGTAAGCACATGTGCAGTAGGCAAGGTGTTATACAGCAGCCAATGGTCAGTCAAGGTGAGCTCACATATGGATCCTCTAGTCCCTCCCATCACACCTCAAATATAAAGAGATCTTCCCATCTCTGCATTGTTACATCTTTACTGGCTGGAAACCCGCCCCTTCCTTTGGGGTGTACTTATCTCTTCACCTCCTGAATTCTACAGGGCTGCAGCCTTCCTTAGAGTGGCCTGTTTCCTTCTAAAATGTACTTTCAATAAATCCTACTTTTTCCAACCTCGCCGACCTGTAATTCTTTACTGCAGTGTCAAGGAAGAACCACAGAACAACACACACGCCACTGTCCACTGTACTCCACAATCCACCTCTCCTCCCCAACATCGCTGGGGCGACGCTGGATTTCACCTCACCTCAGAGGTGACAGCTATACGTGGTCAACTTTTGTTCTCATTCGTTGTAATTCATATATGTATCTCATCCTTAAATGTAACTTGATTATTATTTTGTCTGTAGTTTCCTGTTATGTCTTTTTCTTAAATTTTAGTGCACTTTTTCTTTTTTCTGTAAAACACTGGCAAAATGCCCATAGGGAGGAATATAATTACAGTTCTCTTATATTTAAAAGAAATTAGTTGATGGATATGATTTACTGAAAATTACAATGGGTTTGGATACTGTTTTTATCATTTGTTTTTACATAATACTTTCAGCATTACTGAATTCACTATTACAAGTTTTACTATGAGAATTAATTTGGAACAATTTTCTATTGCAAGGTAAGAATTTGATAGTAAAATCAATGAATTCTGTTCTGTGTCTGTTCACATGTTTCAAAGAGGAATAGAACTCATGTAAAATACTTCTCCAACAAAAAATGCATTTTTGTTCTGCTGATACCATAATTTTTGACATTTTTTCCCTCATTTCCTTCAGAGTCTCAATAATCATTTCTTATTTCATATAACAAAATGTGGTCTATTTCAGCAAATCTTGGTCACATGCAACTAGAAAACTTGAAAGGGAGAAACAAAAACCAGCATTTCATGATAATGTCAATGAGGACAGCAGAACCCAGAAAAATGTATAAATACTTGTAGATATTTTAATAATAAATCCTCTATAAAATGCCTCTCTGAACAATATAAATTACTGAGAGGAGTTAACATCTCAAAACATTTGTATTAATCACTTAATTTCCTAGAATCTGGAAATGAACCTTATTACACCAATTTGGCAGGCCGGGAAGTATAATTACTAGCATCATGATACTTTTCTTGGCTTCCAAATTTTACCTTATTGTTTTTCCTTTATTTTCTCCTTTGTTCATGTATGTTTGTGTTATATATGCACATATTTGCAAACACCAATCCTTTTGAAATAAAGAGTAAAAATGAATGAATGAACTATCAAATGCAACCTGACGGCCAGCTCAATGTTTAGAATGGATGACTTCAGCTGTCATCTAGACTTGAGAATCACAAATTCACCAGATTTTCTACAGCAAATTGTTCTTTTCTCGTCTCATCGAAAAGCACAGAAGGATTAGGTAGTCCAGGGGTTGGTAAACATTCTCTATAAAGGTACAGATAATAAATATTTTAGGATTTGTAGACATACATTCTTTGTCACATAGTCTCTTTTTCTTTTTAACTTTTAAATCTGCAATACATCATTCTTTGCTGACATTTGTGTAAAAACAGGCCATGGGCCTACTTTCTTCGGCAAGCAGTATGTTGTAAAACGCTGAGGACAGTGCTAAGGTATCTGGGGGCTGCTTCTTTCTCACTCAAGGCTGCCTTGCACTTGCATGGCATTAACTCTCAAGAAGCCCAGTTTCCTGGTGAGATCCTCTCTCTGCTGCTCCTATGGGAGCCTCATCTAAAATTCCCAGTAGCATCTCTCTGAAACACTCTCTGAACAGGACTCAGTAAACTGTGGTCATAAAATGTGCTGAGCTTTGGAGCTGTACAAGACTGATCTAGATTCTGGCTGTGTGACTTCCTGGCAATGTGGCTTTGTTTAAGTTAAAGGGTGAAACGTTCAATTTCCTCCCTAGTAAAGTGGGAACACTAAAACCAATGTTGTGTAAATGAACTGAAATAAGATAACATTGAGAAAGTGACTTCCTAGAGCCTAAAGCTTTGTACTGGCTCAGACCCTGCTGGGTTCATTCTTGGCCCTCCAGGCAGCTGTCCAGCAGCAACAGCAGCAAAAGTGCTGACATCTTGTAAGTCTGCTGCACGGCCCAGGTGATTCCTTTCTTCCACAGCTAGCCAGCTTGCTGTTACTCTTTCAAATCCTTTCTTTCCACTGAACTCGCTATCAGCAAACATTTATTAAGACACAGCTATTTGTTAAGGCACCTAATCCAAATGCCAGAGCATGGAACTAAGGAAATCTGTCCATCACAGGATGTTCCAGAAGCCTCCAAGTTTCCTACCCTGGAACCACTTCATCCTCAAGCTAACCCTAGGAAGGCTTGGTTTGAATATGTAAACTTAATGAGATAATGTTAAAATCATGCTCTACATTTTATGTAGAGTGGACCATTTATGCCTTTGCAAGAAATAATATTGTACCATCATATTTATGTAAGAAAAACAAGGTTGTATTTGATGTCAATGTTAAATCTGATATGGTTTTATATCACTTTTAGATTATTCTCTTGAAGCACGGTCATAAAATGTTACAAGGAATGGCACACACTGTGCAGATCAGTGCAACAGCTCCTAGATCTAAAAAAAAAAACTAATTCTTTTGAAATTTCATTTCCCTTATCGTTATAAAACATTTCATTTCCACCATTGATTATTGGTTCCCAAGCCTACAAAGAAAACTTTCATTCTGAAATCATAGCAGCTACTCTACAACAGTGTTAATAATAAGTGTTAAAGGTTTTAGAAAATATCAGATTCTTCCTTCAGACTCATTATTCAAGACACAATGTGCTGCACAGGTCTCTCCAGTTATGTGCTATCCCAGTGTGCAAAATTCCTCATCATGCCTCTTCATTCTACTACTACATGATCAATTAACAATCACTTCATTTATTGAGCCCTCAGTATTGTTCTAGGTAAGGAGTGTTTAACTCTGACTTACTATTAAATTTCTTATGGTAATCTTTCAATATTATATAGATGACAGGGTCCTAATTCCAGATTTGGACTGGAGTCTAATTATGTCATAAGCATTTAAAAAAAAATTGCAGGTGATTCTGATGTGCATCTACAATTGAGGGCTTCTGTTCTTGGACTTATGAGGACACAGAAGGGCAAATGAGGACACAGAAGGGCAAATGAAAGAGTCTAATAAGGAATAATCTAATAAGTGTTGTCTTGTGATGAGTTATTAATGTATATTGTAATTTAATCCTCATTGCTAGTCTATCAAGGGTTTTTCTCCTAGTATCAAAAATTATACTTTGAAAGTAAAATAGTTTCCAAGATGACCTCAGACCTCCTACCCGAAAGCCCATGACATTTCCATCAGATAAAGAAGCCCGCCATCTGGCTGAAGTGATGAAGCAGTCAGTGACTACCAGGACCCCTGTAGCCTGAACCTGCCCAGATATTAGAGGGGTCCAGTGCCCCATCTGCCACACTGGTTCCCCTCAGCTGCAGTACTGAAGGCGAATATTTTGTAGATTCAAGTACACCCAGGGTTTAAGCCAATTCTGCCTGAATAAACCTCATGGATTTAAGAAAGTCTCATTTTCTAAATAATATTTAAAGTGTACTTTCCTCTACTAAACTTAGTATGTCTGGAGGAAGGCTCAAAAAAACTTTGATTACAAAGATTAAATAAGATACTCCACATAAAAGTTCTAGCAAAAGGGCTTGATGTGGGACAAGTATCCTAATAGGCATAACCTTCTTCCTATTTCACCTTCTCCTGGAAATAAACAAACAAAATAAAACAAAACTGAAACCCTGTTAAATGCCAGCTCATTTGGCTGGCACACTGATGCTTTATTTACTCCTACAGGCTGGTGTTCTTTTCTGTATGTATGACCACAACCTATCACCTTATAACTCCTACTATACATCATGGGCCAGGAACAGCTCCTGTGTGAGTATTAACAGCTATTACTGGGCCCTGTTAGCCACTCACCCTTTGGTACAATAATTAAAAATTCTGACCACTCATTTGCAAGCTATCCTGCAGGAGTATATGCTTTCCCTCAACACTGCCACCTTCTTATTTACTTGCCAAGTTACAACACACTTAAATTTGGGGAAATTTATGAATTGCAAAGCTATGAGAAAAAGAAAAAAATCCTGATTTGTATGTCAACTATAATTCAATTTAAAACATAAAGACAGACACACAGACAAATGTAGATACAGAGAACAAAGTTAGACAGCTTTTTTTTAATGTGATCTATGAAACCTAAGGTATAGAATATTGCAACATGAAGATCTAGCCTGAAGATTTAGCAAAAGATATTATGTCATTTTTAATGACCACAGGAATTTATAGAAGACTTAGCCTCATGTCAACACATTATAGCTGCTAATTAAATATTGTCTACCACCTCCCATTACCTTCACTTTCTATGCATACATTTGTCTCTACATGATTTATTACATATTGTAAATTGTAATAGAGATCCTTAAGGGGAGAATGTTGTCAATTTTAGGATATCCTACTTCATATCATGGTTTTCAGAATGTGAAAAGGCGGGGAGTAAATAGAATTTGGTTTCATAAAATATTTTGAAATGGAAGGTGATATCTACATTTGAGGTAATATTTGAGACAAATTTTCTTCTGAAAACATATATGCACTATCCTTTAAATATATATATTTGTGGGTTTTTTTAATCGTTACAAGAACACTTACAAGTGGGACTGTTAGCTCTAGGAAGACCAGTCTACAACTTACATATTCTGTTTTCCAACTATCTAGCTGTCTTTTCTTTCCAACCTCCTTTTTAAATGCCTCTGCGTTTGATAAGTTATTTCATCTCTAGACATCAACCTTCTCATCTGTAGAAATGGGCATGATATTGGTTCTGGCTTTATAGTAATATTGTGAGAATTATATAAAAGGCTTTAAGCTCTGAACATAATGACAATAGTAGGTAGCACTATTAGTGATGTTTCCATTGTTTAAACAAAAAATCTTTTAAAAGAACATATACACTTTCTAAAGTAATGAAAATTAGAAGAAGAAGAAAAATAATTACTGAGACTGGCAATGAGAAATAAAAGCAAATGGTAATAAATAAATAAAGGAAGAAAGAAAGAAATGAATGAATGAATGAATGCCTCTGCGTGTTCTTTCCTTTGGCCTAACTTTTCATTGTTTTTAATATCACTGCTCCATATGAACTCTAGGAAATCTACAGTTTAATTCCATCCAAACTTTGCTTCTCTTCTCTAGTCCCCATTAGTAAGTTCAGTATTAAGACAAGCAAGAAAACATGTGTCTCTCCTTCCTACATAGTTTGTGAATAATGGCATTTTGGTTGATCGGTTCTGTGATCTGGCTGCCAATATCTAAAGCTCTCCAAATGCCATGACTCAGGCTCAAATGCTTTCATATTTTAAATATATTCATCTTTTTTATAAGTACAGTGACCTCTTTCTTCCCCCGTTAAAATTATGCTTTAAATCTTACTCCTTTTTCATTTTTTTCACATATTTATAACTACCATAATCTAGTTTGCTCACATTTAGGCATCTTTCCAGTTTCCATATTATCTTACAAATTGTTCTGGCCATACTATAATGTTCTACAGTATTATTTTATTTCATAACAAAATGTAGTCCTAGCAGGCTTCACAATATTATCATTAAATTTTTCTAACAGTCTCTTTCTTGTTTCAGAAAAAAGCCTTTCTAGTATAATTCATGTCATTTTTTAATTAGGTAAAAATAACACTATCTTATCATAATAATGTACGTAATTGCAAATATTGCCATTTTGTATAACGAAATGGAGTAGAGCTGTTTTCCCATTTAGAGGATACAATAAAATGACAAGATTGTTGTTCTTAGATGCAATAAGCTCCAGAAAAATCAGAGATCACTAGTCATTACAAGTTTGCGTTTTGCTTCTTTAAATCCAAAGGACATAGAAATGTCAAGAACTAGCCAAAATGGTTTAACTATCTCCTTATCCTCCCTCAATAATATGACAAACATATTACTTACCATCTCTTCAACTCTGTTGAGATGGGATTCTTCAATGATCCTGACTATTCTAGATCTCAAGTTGACAGATCACAACTTAGTTGGCTACCATGGCTGAACATAGATTTTTGCCTGCGGCTTATAGTAAAGCAGTTGGGTTTCACCATCTGAAGGCTACAGGATAAAAAAATTGTTCTGTCACCCTTTTTATGTACCCTCAGAACAGAAATCATGGGCTTTTATTGGAATCCTGCTATAATGTTCTTGACTCTTTGGGGACAGCCAAATTTCTTTCTACTCAATAACTGAAGTATAAATATCTGGTGATATAATTATAAACAAAGGTTTTTATTTTATTTTTAAAAATTTTTAACAAGAGTTGTTCTCCCTACTTTCCGAAAAGGGGTATGTTAGTTTTCTACTGTTGTATAACAAATTACTGCAAACTTAGAAGCTTAAAGTAATACCCATTTATTATCTCACAGTTCTATATTCAGAAGTCTTGGTGGGTTCAGCTAGTTTCTGTGCTTAGGGTCTCACTAGCTGAAAACAATGTTTCAGGCAGTGTGGGCTCATATGCAGAGGCTCAGGGAAGAATTCACTTCCAAGCTCTTTCAGGTTTTTGGAATAATTCAATTCCTTATAGTGTTAGAACTTTTCCTTTCTGGCTATCTGCCAGAGGCCACTCTCAGCTTCCAGAAGATTACCCAGATTCCTTGCCCTGTGCCAGAGAAAGCCTGCTACTTTTAAAAGATGTATGTGATTGTACATTACATGTTCTTATATATAAAAACCCTTTTTTTAGAAAGGAGTCCAGAGGGGCTGAATCCATGTCAAGTCACCCCTGCCCTCTCAGATCTTCCCTCTAGGGGTTCGACCTGCCCTGGGCCTGGCACATTCCAGTCTGCAAAAGAAGAATCTGAGGATAGAGCAAGGGAGAGGGAAAGCTCCCAGGGGGAAGAAGGTGGGTTGAAAGAGTGGCTTTTGGTCTATTCTCGATCAGCCAATATTCAGCTAAAGCATGAATATTGGACACTTGGACAGTCAGGGCAGGAGTGAGACTGGAACCCCACATGGCCAGCAAGGTCACAGGCATCCTGGTTCCTGGTCAGGTACTCATTCTCCAGGAGTGGGCAGGGCAGTAATTCCCAGACCGTTCAATTTCAGGCAATTTCAGGCCTGGTTATTAGGGAACTTGCCTGCTCTTGTCCTGGGCCTCCTCTGAGACTTGGTTTCTTCATCCCTGCTGGAATTGGTGGCAGTGGAGTCATCATAATAGCCCTTATTAGGCCACGGGCAGAGGGGTTTGCTCAAAAGCAAATGTTCAATTTGTGTGTCCTGAACTTGGGATGACTTGTCAGGAGTCCTCCACACAGCAGGAACTCCACAAATAGCAGACTCCTGGAGCCACCACTGGAATGTAGCACCACCTCCTCCCCATCCTCAGCCCAGGCCAGACAAGAGGGGGAAAAAGCTCTAAAGATGCCACCAAAATCTGTTAGAACTATTGAATTCGGTAAGCTGAAAAACAGAAAAATCAACATCAAAAATCATTTGGTATCCATACACTAATAATGAACTATCTGAAAAATAAACTAAGAAAATCCCATTTACAATAGCATCAAAAAATAAAATACTTAGGATTAAAATTAACCAAGGTGATGAAAGATCTATACACTGAAAACTGTAAAATATACATGAAAGAAATTAAAGGAGACAAATGGAAAGACATTAATTCTTCATGAATTTGTTAAAATGTCCGTAATACCCAGTGTAATACACAAATGCAGTGCAATCCCTATCAAAATCAAATGGTATTTACCACAGAGATATAAAAAAAAAATTAAAAAAAAAACAACACTAAGATTCACATAGAATTACAAAAGACCCCGAATATCCAAATAGATCTTTCCCTATATCCCTCTCTGTCTCTGTTTCTCTCTCTACTTCTTATCTATCATTTTTAATTACATGATTATATGAAATTACAGGACTTGAAAAGAACCTTTAAGTTAACTTTCTATTGATAAAAAACCACAATGAGAATAAAAAATCAATAAAGACTGATCTATGCAGGGGAAGGAAAGTCCTAACCAACAGAGATACATAGTATAAGATAACAATAACATGGCAATAATTTAAAATTTACACAACAATCTCATGTATATTATTTCATTTGACTCTCACCACAACCTATGAGGTTATATTATTTTTCCCAATTTACAAGTTAGATTTCATATGGCTTTAGAATAAAAATATTCTAAATGTAGTATGTTTAATAAATCTTCTGGTGCCTTGCATTCATAATCCTAACAATAAATCCCAACTATTGGTAAAAGAAAATAATAGTAAATATTTTTGATAATAGCATTAAATTGTAATAATATCATTAGAGCATTCCAGTTTGAGATTTTCAAGAGGTGGTAATATGGTTGCTTCTTTCTACTGATATGTTTGAATTCATTTTTGTATTATAATTTAAAAGTAATCTATACATTAACCTATATGTTATCTAAAATATTAACATACATTCACATGGAAAATAAATTATAACCAAGTGAAAAATAAACAAAAAACATGAGTCAATGACCAAAATAGGTTAAGAATCACTATTCTAGAAGCAATTCAATAAAATAAAAAAGTCACAGCTACCATTCAACAGTAGTCTAGAAGTTCTACTCATAGTAGTAAGATATTTGTTTAAGGGTGAGTTTACTCAATGCTGGGAAATAAAACCATCATAATTTTTATATCATCATTTTCTTGAAAAATTGAGACAATCAACTGAAAATTTACTAAACCTAATAAAAGACCACATTAAAGAACCCCTGAAAAAAAAATAAAGGAAAACAGATTTCAACAACTTCTGTTTACAGCTATGGTAGATTTTAGGGGACACATTTACCTTACTACCCAAAACAATAAAAAAAATGGACAAAATATACTAAATAATGATTTTCAAGACACTAGACAGTAGGTAACGAATAGTGATCCCCGAGAGATGAAGAACTAACTAAAAGGCATAGATGTAATTATTCCTCCTTTCAGACCAAATATCTTTTTCTGGGCTGTGTTCTGCTCTTTCTAAATAGGTGGACTAGAGAGTTTCTGTTTCTTTGTTTGGCTTTATTTCGTATTTGGGTCTTTGGTTATTTTATTTTGTCACAATTTGATACATAAATCTAATAACTATTCCCAGTTAAGTCACTAATTTTAATGCTTTAAGTTCCTCTTCTATGAGAGGACGTATTTAGCAAATAAAATCAGACTAGTTAACATTTATTATAGAGACTTTTCTCAAATATCAAATGGGCATATGCTTATATGTCATCTAGCAGTTGACTAACACTTAACGATAGTATATTAGTAAATTGTTTTGGTACTTCCTATAAATTCCCACCTTTCCTTTTTGTATTTGGAAGGGAGCCCGATCTCTGTCTCCTATTACAAAACCCTATTTTAGTAGACCCCTTGTATAAAGTCTGTCTTGCTGTTTAATATATGTCTTTAAACATATGTAAAATATTATATAAAATTTATATTCATAAATATTGTTCCTTAGAGTAAAACTATAATTTACAAATCACTTTAATTTGGAATTCAGCTGAGCAAATTTTGGTTAACTAATAAATATACTAATATACTAAAAATAGTATAAAACTACTAAAACTAAATTTTATTTTAAGTCCTTAAATGTGTGTTGACTACCTCAGGATAAAAATACCTTAAAGGATAGCTTTATACCTTCAAAGAAAAAACAGAAAAGATGCCAAACTGCTATAATACCTTAATGAGATTTTAATCACATAAAAATTATTTTTAATGATAAAATAAAAATAAAGAAAAACAAAAGGGTGAGTAGTAAACTTTTATTTTGGCTAAAAAGTAATATTTTGTTACTTTTAATTATCCTTAACCATAATTCAATTCTCCTCCTTTTGTACATTTTTTTCCTTTCCAAATGAGATATTAAAATATTTTTAAAAAATTAGATTCCGACCATATTCGAATCTTGAGTAATCCATCATAATTTTTGATATTTAGTAAATCAACTTGAGTTACACTGAAATGTACATTTGCTGAACTGAAATGGATCCACTTTCTATAAAAAAAAGAATGTGTTTGTGAAACAAATTAATCAAGAATCTCCTTTCTCTTGTCAATCACTGAACACAGTTTTAGCTCTAAAACCGTAAGTATAGCTCAATTCTTTTTAAAAAATTAAATAGCTTACACTTAAAACTGCTTAGTATTAAACCAAAATAGTAGCAACTATTTACAAATATATTTATCTTTCCATTAAAGCAAATACAAAAAGATATATCTAGAAACATGTTAACAGTTGATGTTACTGAACGAGCTTAAAAGCCATAAAAATGCATTTGTTTAAAAGGGTTCCCTAATTCATACTTTTCATTTTATTTAAAATGAAACAAAAAACGCTTTATACCTAAAATAACATAGTTTGCTAAAGTGTTATAAGAACATGTTAAATATTAAGTATTTACTATATAGAGTCTTTTTTTTCAGATATGACAAGCTGCAGGGTTCTCAGAAAGTTGGTTTCTTCTTTTAAGAAAAGCAAATTTGGGTCTTGACATAGCTATACTATTCCTGTCTAGAATGATGATTATAGAAATAAAGTTTTCAACTATGATTCTGAAAAGTGATTGCAGATTTACACATTATAAAATTTAGAAAAAAATTTTAAAGGCAGAATGCAGATATTGATAATGAGGTTATATAACTGTGTTTATCTTCTCTATATCAAACAGCATAATTTCACAAGGCATATTGCTTGTAATTTATTTGATATCTACATTTCTGTTAACATTGAATAATTATTATCATTACAATTTATGGTATATACAATATGGCATTTCTTGTGAAAACAGTACAACTATCCATTGTGCACAGTTATTCTGTATTAATTCCTACGGAATATATATGTTAACCATTATTCACAGGCTCTAAAATTATAATAGTATATTTTTAATGTAATTATTTCATTTACTATTTTTAGCATTATTCATAATTACATAGGTTGGTTAACCTACTTAGAAAAATAAAAGGCCTACATAGTATTATGCTCAATAAACACTTTCTACCTATAGCCTCTAGTGTTTCTCTCCATATTGTCCTTGTTAGAGCTGGAGTCTGCCAATATTCATCTTTACTGTAAATATTTAGTCTCCTTGACATTTCAAAGGCACACTGTTCCCACTTGTGATCCAAGTGGTTCTGCCACTGCAAAGGTTAGCTAGCATCACCTAGAATGAACACATATACTTAATATAATATCTCCGGGAGGCCCTGAGATTGAAACTGCTTAAACATCTAAACACAGAGCTCCGTACAGAATTAATCACAATAAGTGCTGTTTGAAAGAATAAATGAATGATTGAACAAAAAAAAAAAATAATGAGAGAATTTACTTATTCATTTTTAAGGCTGACATCAATCAGGACGCAAAATCACTTAACATGCAAGGAAAATATCTGTTGCCACTCAATCATCGAGGTCTATTCTAAAGTAGAAATACAACTTTCTCTAAATAATTATTTCAAATTTACTCCTAAATTATAACACATTTTGGCATTCTTCTGCTCTGAAACCTTTAGTGATTCCTCATTTTATATTACGTAAAGTAAAAACTCCTTAGTTTGCAAGGGGGATAAACAATTCATTTGAAATTATGTAGAAGGAGTAAGTTACAGACCTAGAGAGAAAGACTGGAAATGCGAGGCATTCTAGATATTCCACTATCTGGTCCTAACATACATTCCTAAGTATTTTTCATTACTTCTTACCCAAAGCCAACTACTCTACTTCTCTAAAGTCTTCTTATAGCTATGCTTTGAGCATCCTCTTTATTACATCACTTCCTAAACTATCCATTCGTCTGTTAAAAGGAATAATAAAATCTTCTTCAATGGATTATTTTGAAGATTAAATTATATAATATATGTAAACAGAGGAGAGTGTAAGGGACTTAGAAGATGCTCATAAAGGATAGAACAATAGTTCTTAAAATCATTATTGTTAGTGTGGTTTTACTGTTACAAGAATCCATAAAGCTTTCCAACCTCCAGGTCAAAGCAGCTCCTCCTTTCTGTGCTCCCTTTGCAAACTCTAATGTTAGTACAGGTATTTCGATTCTTCTAAATGCATGTCATATGTTCCTTCCTAGAATATAATAAGTGTCTTGAGAAAAGGAGCCATGTTTTGTTATGCTTCTCTTTTTTTTTGACTTCCCATACCCTCTACCACAGAAGGCATTCTATAGAGGGGCTCATAAATGATTATCCATGCACTTCTTTCCTACCCCCAAAAATGTTCATAATCTCCTCAGAAAACTAGCAGGCAAGAAGAGAGAGGACTGAATTTTTTAAAGTATTGAGAGGAAAAAAACTACCAACTTAGTATTCTGTACTCTGTGAAATTATTCTTCAAAAGTGAAGGAGAAATAAAGATTTTCTCTGACAAAGAGAAATTGAGGAAATGTGTTGCCAATTATACCTGTCTTGAACGAAATATTAAAGAAGTTCTTTAGAGAGAAGGAAAATGATATAGGTCAGGAACTCAGATCTACATAAAAAAGGAAGAGTATGAAGGAAGAAAAATGTGAAGGTAAAATAAAAACGTGTTTTTCTTATTCTTAATTGATCTAACATATAATAGTTGCTCAAAATAATACCAACAGGGTATTCAATTATTTCTGCTATGTACATACCTTATGTGTGTACATATACACATATATATGTATACTATGTATGTATACACACATATATGCTTATATATTCTTATGCATAAGTGAAATGGCTGACAGTAATAATACAAGGAATGGCAAAGAGGACTTAAGATTATTTTGTTATAAAACACACTATGAATGAAGTTGTATAGTGTTATTTGAAAGTGGACATGAATTAATTCTAAATGTATAATGCAAACTTTAGGGCAACCACTAATTAAAAAAAAAAAGAAAGAAAGGAAAGAAAGAGAGAGAGAGAGACAGAAAGAAAGAGAGAAGAAAGAAGAAAGAAAGAAAGAAAAAGAGAGAGAGAAAGAAAGAGAAAGAAAGAAAGAAAGAAGAAAAGAAGAAAAGAAAAGAAAGAAAGAGAAGAAAGAAAGAAAGAAAGAAAGAAAGAAAGAAAGAAAGAAAGAAAGAAAAGAAAAAAGAGAATAACCAACATTCTAAGACAGGAAAGAAAGTGAAATCTCATAAAATAATTAAGACCACAAAAGGCAGAAAAGAGTGGAAGACAAAAATAGGAAAAACGAACAAGGGCAACCTACAAAAAAGTCATGAATATGGTAGATATTAATGAAACTCAGTAAAAAAAAAAAAAATTCACCGCAAGACAAAAAATGGAGAGGAGTGAGCAACCCCCTTCATAAATAGAAAGACTCACAGATTAAAGTTATTGTACCTAGGGTAGAGAGGACGCCGGGGGAATGTCTTTTTTTTTTTTCCTATTTCCTTTTCATCTGGACGGTACACTCTCCTTCCTCCTCATAGGTTTCCTTTAATGGGCTCCTGTTGCCACACTTTCTGAAACCAAGGCAGAGGCAAGGCTCGCTGCATGGGCCAGAATCATATTCTCTGCTAATTACCAGAAACACTGGCTTAAGGAACTAAAGGGACGTTAAAGGAAAGTAAGGCTGAGGCTTCTCCCATCAAGTGTGATAAGAACAGAATCTAACAACAAAAGTGTAGGATACCTGAAGAAGTTTTCTGCCTGAGTCACCAACCACATGGGCTTTATCTTGCACAAACGAGCTTCTCCACCACGGTTAGTCTTTCCCCGAACTCCGCTAATTGGACCCGCATCCAGAAAAACACAGCCACTCCCGAGACATTTCTGAAATTGAGGAGTTGGGGAATAGGGAATAGAGCTTGTGCCTGGGTTCCTGGAGGCAATGAGCGGTGGTGCGCACGCGCACGCGCAGTGTTTAGCCGCGTCCGCAGGCGCAGTTCTGCCTTTCTGAAAAGTGCGAGGCTGTGGGGGTTCCCGCGTGATGAAGCCTGCTGCTGTGACCTGGCGCTGGCCGGAAATCTCGAGGGAGCAGCGGGAAGCAGAGAGAGAGCAGGGGAATCGTCTTGACTCACCCATGTGATCTTCAACCCGTTCCCAGAAGCGGTCAAATATACGTGTTTTGAGTAGTGTTTGGTTCCTCAAGCCAGAGAGGTCTTGGGGGCATGTGCGTGATAGTGACCGGCTCCAGGTCCTGCAAACGGACCTCAGAAAGTCCACAGGGGTGCTGCGGGGAAATGTGGCGAAAGTGCAATACAATCTTTTGATGAGTAGCCATAGCCTCAATGAAAGAACCAAAACAAACAACAACAATAAAAACAGCTAATAAGGACAGCATAGCTGGGGAAGGCTGGACGACCTCTACATGGTCTGCGAGGCGTGGTGCTCCTCTTTCTAAGGCTGTTTAGCACCCAGTACCAGGTAGCTCTTTGTTACAGTGTTCTCAGAGACAGTAGCTTTCAGGGAACCAGTTTTAAGTGAATCTCCCCAGTCCCCGCCCCAAAATAAAATCATACAACAACGAGAATAGTAATAAAACTCCAAGAAAAACAATATCTGTAAGTCTAATAAAACAGTTTAGACATATCTTTAATGTGGCCTAGCTGAATTAGAATTGAGTTAGAATAAAAATAAAGTTAAATACAACGGCATTCTTTTACATTTGCCCAACAACTTACTATTAGAATATTATTAGAAGGGAAAACAGGCAATAAGAGAAAAACTGTAATATTTCAACTTTGTCTTAAAAAGCTTTTAATAAAATTCAAATCATACCCATGTGTACTCACACATTCATGCACATATTGAGTTACAAAAGACTAGAAAATACTTCCTTTTTTTTTTGTTTTCTGAGGCTAAGAATAATTGTCATGAGATAGGAAAACATTATTTCATTAAAGTCATGGATTGGAACTTATAATCACTAGTGTCTGCTCAATAGAAATAAAATATGAACTATCTAGAAATAACCTAGAAATATGTAGGAGTATTTGAATTAGAACTTTCCTAAGGCTCATTAAAAAGAAAAAAAGATTTGATCCCCAATGCAATCACTTCTCAAAATATGAAGAAAAGAAGAAAAGCAACTAGAAGAGAATTTGCCCAATCTCTTCCCATACCAACTGACTTAAATTCAAAGAGAGTATCAACCAGATTTTTATTTTAATGAGATTACATAAAGTACCCCTCAGGAATAAAACAGGTTTTTTTTTTTCTTTGTTTTGTTTTTTTGTTTCGTTTTTAGGGAGGAAAACCTGCTGATGGGACTTTCCATCTGAAGAATGAAATGTTTTCTAATTTCATTAATTTAGATAGAGTCTAACTGAGAAAAGAATCACAAGTATTAAGTAGAATAAAAAAGTTACTCTAGTGAGCTCAACTGTTACCTGTCTATGGCGAATAGTTCTATAGAGCATTTATATTACCAGTCTTGTACATCACTGTTCCATACCTTCTCTATCATCATCCAACAATTCATTCACTTGTCTCCAGCTCGGCTGATTACTTCCTTTCTACTTCACTGAAAAGATGAAAAGCAACCAGAAGAGAATTTGCTCAAGCTCTATGACCACATTTGCCCACTTGGATAAACCTTGTTTCTCCCCTGTTACTGTGAAACGTTCCAGCTCTAGCATAGGTCAGCTCTTCCTCTTGGGAAATAGATCTTCATCTTCGCCTCTTGCTTTCTCAAGGATATTGCTCAATTAATTTTTCCCTCTAAATTGTGAGATAATGCACTAGAAATTCCTTAAAAGTCCCTTTTCTTTAGCAGAACTGCTTTCCATTTGGCCTTTGCCAGTGGCCATCCATCCAGCTATGGTGATATCCTAATGGAGAGAAATGCCAGCTGGACCTCGGCAACAGTTATGATAGGACAGCTCTTAAGCCACCTATGCTCCAGTGTAAAATAAACTTGAGTCATCTTCTAGAATTAAGGTGAATTTAACCCATTTAAATATCACTAGTCGATGAAAATTTTAGAATAGTTACACTTATATACAAAATTTACTATCTAGTTTTATATTGCATATTAACAAGCAGTTCAGTGCCAGAAGAAAAAATATACAGCTATCCTGCTAGAACCTGGTACAGATCCAAACCTTTGTGACAACATAGGAAACACTGTTCTGCATTTTGCTGCCTGTGGCCAAATCATATAAGTATCAGTGACACTATGATTAGATTAGGCCCACCTGAGTAATCCAGGATACTCTCTTATATTAAGATCAGATGATTAGCATCCTTTCATTTATAACTTTAATTCCTCCTTGCCATGATAACATAACAACATTCTATTCTTAGGTTCCAGGGATTGAGATGTGGATACGTTTGGGGCCCATTATTCTACCTATCACACAGCTTGGTTTTTTAGTTCCTATTCTTACTCCTACACTTGAAAAGTTCAATACAGTTTTCAAAAAGTGACTGCATTAGGCTGATGATGGTTCCAAAAGATATGTCCATGTTCAAATCTTTGGAACATGTGAATGTAACATTACATGAAAAGAATTTCGCAGATGCGATTAAGTTAAGGATTCTGAGATGAAGAGAGAATATTAAACTTTCTGGGTGATCCCTGAATGCCGCCACAATGGTCCTTATAAGAGAGAGGCAGAAGGAGATTATACACACAGAAGATGTGTATATGACCACTCAGGCAGAGCCTGGTGTGATGCAGCACAAGTCAAAGAATGCTGGAATAGGCAAGGAAAAGATTCTCCCCTAGAACCTGAAAAGAGAGTGAAGCCCTGTAGGTCCCAGGCCTGGCTATCTCGTGTCTGGCTGTGATCCAGGCCAGTGACTAGGAATAGGACCCCAGATTTCGAATGTTACATTAGTGTAGTAGAGTCCCTGAGCCTAAAATATGTAAACATAATTCAGTGTATTGTATCACACATGCGTGGCTGAATGCCACTATTGTACTCTGATATGTGTGGAGCCCATGTAGCCCCCGGGGGAGCAGAAGAGGAGCATAAGAAAGGGAGAAGAAGCACAGGAGCAGAAGTGGGCTCCCTGCAATAGAACTGCACTCCCTGCAATAAAAGCACGCTCTCTGCAATAAAGTTGGTGCCTGCCCTTTCATTCTCATATTGGCCTCTTGTGCATTATTCCCACTGGGCATCTCACCACTGAAACTTCATCAGCTCCTTCTCCATCAGCTTGGCACTGAGAAGCCCTGCCAACACCTTGATTTCAGCTCAGTGAAACTGATTTTGGACTTCTAAATTTGAGGCTGCTGAAAGAGTCTCAGGAGATAAATACCATGACTCTTACTTTTTCATTTTTCATCCAAATCCCTAAATGATAAAGAGAATTTGCCATATGGGTGAGAGATGAGACTAAAACCATTGTCCACTATTCTAGTTCTCATCTAGAATTGTGCATTGAAATCATTTACCAAGTTAAAAAAATAATCAAAGGCAAGTTCTACTTCTGAATATTTAGTAAATCCAGTAAGTCTAATAAGTCTTTTATTTTATTTATTTTATTTTTATTTTTATTTTTATTTTTTAATTAGAGTTGATGTTCAATATTATTTTATATTAATTTCAGGTGTTGGGCATAGTAGTTAGATATTTCTATAATTTATAAGGTGATCCCCCAATAAGTCCAGTACCCACCTGGTACCATGCATAGTTGTTAAAATACTATTGACTGTATTCTTATAGTGTACTTTACATTCCCATGACTATTTTGTAATTACCAATTTATGCTTCTTAATCCCTTCACCTTTTTTACCCAGTCCCCCAACCCCAGCCCATCTGACAATCATCAATTTGTTCTCTGTGTTTGAGTCTGTTTCTATTTTGTTTATTTTGTTCTTTAGATTCCACATATAAGTACAGTCATATGGTATTTGTCTTTCCCTGTCTGACTTATTTTACTTAGCATAATACCCTCTAGTTCCACACATATTGTTACAAATGGTAAGTTTTCATTCTTTTTTAGAATTTCCTGGACTTCAGAATAATATAGACTCATTTCTCTTGCTCCTTCCATACTAAGCACCTAGCTGGTAAATGTTCTTCTAGCACAGTAGACTCTCATCCTGGGAAGTGATACTCCTTTCCTCTATCTAGAGACATTGGATTGCCTACCTGAGGTGACTTCTTCTTCTCCCTCAGATAGCATCAGCAGGGACCATGGAAGCCCTAGTAACACCATGTGTACCTAGTAGACTGCAAAGACTGAAAATTGAATTGTCATTGGGGCCACGGCACACAAAATTAGAGTAAGTCCTAAACAAGATGACTGCCAAAATAAAAGATTTAAGCTTCTCAACATAATAGCCAAAATGTCCAGGATACAATAGAAAATAACTGTAACACCAAGAACCAGAAAAAGCAAAATTTGAATGAGAAAAAATGCAGTAGAAATTCAAATCAGGCAGACTAGCTTTGCGTATTTGCACCTAATTGCTTATTCTCAAGGACTAGTAATGAATAAGGAATTTGTTGTAGAAGATATATCACTCCACTCAGTACTAATCTGAGAGCAGAAATATGAAGAATTGATAATCAAAGAAAGAAAATTGGAGTGTAGAAAACATTTCAAACTAATTGCAAATGAGTTAAAGTGCAAGTTTTGTCAAAATTTCTGAAATACGAATGTATTGCTGTTAAGTAAAAATGAGTGCAGGACGAGCAAGAGAAAGGAACAAACTTAAAGGCTGTAACTTCAAATTTAACAAATGATGATACAGGAAAAGGACGCTCTTATTTATTTACTTTTTATTAAATTTATTGGGGTTAATAAAACATTGGTTAATAAAATTATGTAGGTTTCAAGTATACAATTCAATAATATGTCATATGTATATTGCATTGTGTGTTCACTACCCAAAGACAAATCTCCTTCCATCACCATGTATTTGACCCCCTTTAGCCATATCTACCTCTCGCCTCCCCTTTCCCTCGGATAACCACTAAATTGATGTCTGTGTCTATGAGTTTTTGTTTGTTTGTCTTGTTTGTTTTTTGCCTCAGCTTTATATCTCATGTATGAGTGAAATCATATGATTCTCAACTTTTTCTGTATGATTGATTTTGCTTAGCGTGATAATCTCAAGATCCATCCACGTTATTGAAAATGGCACTATTTCATCTTTTCTTACAGCTGAGTAATATTCCGTTGTATAAATGTACCATATCTTCTTCATCCAATCATTTATCAAAGGGCACTTAGGTTGTTTCCACATCTTGGCCACCATGAATAATGCTGCTATGAATATAGGAGAGCATATATCTTTATGAATAAGTGATTTCAAATTGTTCAGGTAGATACCCAGAAGAGAGATTGCTATGTCATATGGTAATTCAATTCTTATTTTTTTCAGGAACGTCCATACTGTTTTCTATAGTAGCTGTACCAATTTACATTCCCACCAGCAGTGTATGAGGGTTCCTTTTTCCCCATAACCTCTCCAACACTTGTTATTACTTGGTCTATGATAGCCATTCTAACAGGTATGAGATAGTATCTCATTGTGTTCTTGATTTGCATTTCCCTAATAGCTAGTGAAATTGAGCATCTTTTCATATATCTGTTGGCTATTTATATGTCTTATTGGGAGAAGTGTTTGTTTAGGTCCTTTGACAATTTTTTTTTAATTGGATTTTTAAATTGTTGAGTCGTATGGCTCTTTATATAGTTTGTATATTAACTCTTTATCAGAGGTGTTGCTGCAAATAAATTCTCCCATTCAGTTGGTTGCCTATGTTTTGTTAATAATTTCTTTTGCTGTGCAGAAGCATTTTAGTTTGATGTAGTCCCATTCATTTATTTTTGCTTTTATTTTCTTTGCCTTTGAGGTCAAATTCATAAAGTCCTCTCTAAAACCAAGGTCTATGAGTTTAGCATCTATGTTTTTCCTTTTTGCAATTTATTGTTTCAGGTCTTATACTAAGGTCTTTGATCTAATTTGCGTTAATTTTGATGTACTGTGACAGATAGCAGTCTAATTTTATTCTTTTGCATGTGGCTTTCCAATTTTTTTAGTGCCATTTATTGAGGAAGCTTTCTTTTCTCCATTGTATGTTTTTGGCTCCTTTGTGAAAAAAATTAGTTGTCCATATACTTGTGGGTTGATTTCTGGGCTTTCCATTCTGGTCCATTGGTCTGTGCTTCTGTTTTTCTGCCAATACCATGTTATTTTGATTAACATTACTTTGTAGTATAATTTGAAGTCAGGTAGTGTGATACCTCTTACCTTGTTCTTTTTTCTCAGGAATGCTTTGGTTATTTGGGGTCTTTTCTGCTTCCATAGAAATCTGATGATTTTTTGGTTCTATTTCTTTAAAAATGCCATTGGGATTTTAATGGGGATTGTATTAAATTTGTATATGGTTTTATGTAATATGGCCTTTTTAACTATGTTGATTCTTCCAGTGAATTCCAATGGAATATCTTTCCATTTCTTTGTGTCTTCTTCAATTTTTTAAAATAATGTCTTGTAGTTTTCAGTGTATAGGTTCTTCACATGCTTTGCTAAAATTTTTCCTGGATATTTTATTCTTTTTGTTGTGATTGCTAATGGAATTATTTTATTCATTTTTTTCCTGAAATTCCAGTTAGAATGTAGAAATGTAATGGATATGTATACATTGATTTAGTATCCTGCAACCTTACTGCATTTGTTTATTATTTCTAATTTTTTTTTGGTAAAGTCTTTAGGGATTTTTATATGGAGATCATGTCATCTGCAAAAAGTCATATTTGAATTCTTCATTCCCAATTTAGATGCCTTTTATTTCTTTCTTTACTTACTGCTTTTGCTAGGACTTCTGCTCTTGCATTATTGCTTTTGCTTTTGCTAGGATATTGAATAAGAGTGATGAGAGTGGACATCCTTGTCTTATTCCTTATCTTAGAGAAAAAGGCTTCAATTTTTCACCATTAAGTATATTAACTGAGAGTTTGTCATATGTGGCCTTTATTATGTTGAGATACTTTTCTTCTGTATTCATTTTATTAAATGTTTTAATCATTAATGGATGCTGTATCTTGTCGAATGCTTTTTCTGCATCTATTAATATGATCATATGATTTTTGTCCTTTCTTTTGTTAATGCGGTGTGTCACATTGTTAGATTTGTGTATGTTGGATCATTCTTTCAACCCTGGAATGAGCGCCACTTGATTGTGATGTATTATCTTTTTAATGCATCGTTGTAATCAATTTCTAGTAGTTTGTTTAGGATTTTTGCACCGATATTCACCAGATACATTTGTTTGTAATTTTCTTTTTTTGTGTCGTTCTCCCACGTTTTGTTGTCAGTGTAATGGCCTCATAAAATGAGTTAAATGGTATTGATTCTTCTTCAAATTTTTGGAACAGTTTGAGAAGAATCGTTAAATATTCTTTGACAGTTTGGTAGAATTCAAGAATGAAAACATGTGGCTGTAGACTTTTACTTTTTGGGAGGTTTTTGATGACTTTCAATTTTTCTTACTGTTGATAGGTCTATTTAGATATTGGAATACATACTTTGCACTTGAAATATTGAGTTTCCCAGAATTATGTAACATGGATAGTAGTGACCCCAAATATACTTAAGTTTGAGGAGGAAAAAGATTTTTCCATAAATTGGATCAGTGGATATTGTGGCTTTTAGTAGTTGATGTTGAAATACAATGACTCACTCTTTGATTGTTGTTCTTTATTTACAAACACATGGTCTATAGGCATTAAGATACATGGCACCATAACAACTTGGGTGCTCTCCAGGTATCCATTGCATTCCAGCACCTTTCTCAGCTGATTATCATCTAGATGAACAAGTACACAGTGATTGTGGTCTTTTGTGTGCATTCAGGAGGCAATAGTTCCTGCATAATATCTCCCAAAAGGGGTTTGTTGTAGTAGATAAACTACAATGAGCCCCAAAACACCATTAGGATTATGACAAGTGTTTCTTTAATATGTATTGTTAGTATCATTGAGACCCATAATATAAATATTCTAGATAGAATGCTTCTTAAATCACACAGAGCCAACATGGACATCGGCCTTACATAAAGGAGAATGTTTCAAGGACAAATGGCTTCACTCTTGTGGACATCTGTAAGTACAGCTAAGAGTTGATATTATTCTTCTTTTCTTAGACTCGCACAAGGTACCAAGGAAATGTTAAAATTTCTTTCTTGTGATTTCCATTTATTGTTTTCCTTTCTATAAGTAACCACTTCTCACTTTTTACATTTGTCATTAATTTTTATTCAGCTTCTCCCCCAACTCATCTCCCAATTTAAGACTGTCAGATTCAGCTGGGGGACTGCAGAAATATGAGTCTGACCATTGCTTCTCCTGTCATTCATTTCCAGTCTAATAGATTAAGGATATGAGTATGGAATAATGACATGCATGGATTAAGAATATGAATCTTTTCTTAACCTACCATTTCAAATTCTCCCTATTTTGCCTTGTAGAAATATTTATTGTTCCACCTGTAATGCACTATCTTGTTTGATTGATTATATCTTTCCCTTTGAGACTGTAATCATTGTGATGGAAAGGAAAATGTTTTAT
This sequence comes from Pteropus medius, assembly GCF_902729225.1. Classification (NCBI taxonomy): domain Eukaryota; kingdom Metazoa; phylum Chordata; class Mammalia; order Chiroptera; family Pteropodidae; genus Pteropus; species Pteropus medius. The sequence goes on from NW_024356249.1 coordinate 17,273,860, forward strand.
TTATCTTTGTGAACCAGCATCTAACTCTGTTTTAGTACAGACAAATGATTAAATTAATGAATAAATAAATGAATGAACGAAGCTAGATAAACCAAGCACAAGTAGAAGGTAAGAAATTTAAATAAGAAAATGTAAACATAGGAGTGATAGGACTGCTAGAAGCCACCTGCAAGATTAATTGTAATTAATGAGGGGTGGGATGATAAGAAAATAAAGACTAAATGTTAGGTATTATTTTTCTAGGTTGAACACTTGGAAAAACAATATATTTTTTGTTTGCTATATTCTATTCATTTAACAGGAGCTTACTGATTGCTCATTAATGTACCTGGTTTCTAAATGTGCAGTTCTCCATCCAATGATAAAGAAAAGTTGTTGAAGTGTTAGGAGGTAATGACTAAAAGGAAGACAAAAGGTGCTATTTTCTACCTTCAACTGCATCATTAACTCACTTTGTGAGTTGCACACATTATTTAATTCCTTTTACCTCAGTCAGCGCAGGTATAAAATTGGGTAGAAATCTGTAACAGACCGTCCACATGAGTGGTTTGATTAATGATGTCCAAGCAAATTAAATGAGATTACATTTAAAGTGCCTTTTGAGACTGAAATTAACTTAGACTAAACATTTCATAATGTCTCTATCATTACCAGAAATGATTATATATATTTTTTAAAGCTCCAGGATATTTTAATAAAATAAAGCAAAGTTATAATAGGTAATTTGTTTCCAAGAAAGATGCTCCTCTTCATTTTTCTCTAGGAAGAGAAAATCAGATCTCATGGGCAAATATCCTTGCAGATCTATTATATTTGCAAGCTTGTGTTAGGTATCCCTGTAATTAGAGTTTCCTCCTCTTCTTCTTCCTCTTCCTTTTGGGTTCATTGATCTTAATCTGGACTGGTTTACTGGATTTACCAGGTAGTCCACTTTAAAAAGTCCCATTTGGACACTTCCATTTTACTGATATGGACATTGAGGCATAAAGTGGGTGGATATTCTTAGAATACTATTATGAATTAGTACTTAGAAAAAAAATTGAACAACTTAAGTTTTGTATTATTTTCAAAATCTTTTTTAAAAGATGATGGCTTAGATTTAAAAGAAACAGAAATTATAAACTTAGAATTTTTTATTAAAAATTATTGAAGTGACATTGATTAACAAAATCCAGAAAGTTTTAAGTGTATAATTCAACAGTATATCATATATATATTGCATTGTGAGTTCACCACTCAGAGTTAGATCTTCTGTCACCAAATATTTGACCCCTTTTATCCATATCTACTGCCCTCTTCTTCTATTTCCCTCTGGTAACCACTAATCCACCATTCATGTCCATGAGTCTCTGTTTGTTTGTCAAGTTCGTTTGTTGCTTTTAGAGTTATTTCCCACATATGAGTGATATTATGTGTTTTTTGACTTTTTCTGTCTGATTTATTTTGCATAGCATGATTATCTTAGGTTCCATCCATGTTGTTGAAAATGGCAGTATTTCATCTTTTCTTATGACTGAGTAGTATTCCATTGTATATATATGTGCCACCTCTTCTTTATCCAATCATCTATTGCAGGATATTTTGACTTCTTCCTTGTTCTGGCCTCTATGAATAATGCCACAGTGAATATCAGGCAAGGTGGCATCTTGCAGTATAAAGGTTTCCTGGTGGATTTTCAAGGTGAGGATTGCTGGATCTATGGTAATTTAATTATTAGGTTTTTGAGGAAACTCCGTACTGTTTGCCATGTGGTTGTAGCAATTTACAGTCTCACCAGCAGTGTGTGAGGGTTCTTTTTCTCACAACCTCTCCAACACTTGTTATTACTTGTCCTGTTGATTATAGCCATTCTAACAGGTGTAAGATGGTATCTCATTGTGTTTTTGATTTGCATTTCCCTAATAGCTAGTGAAGTTGAGCATCTTTTCACATGTCTGTTGGCCACTTGTATGTCTTATTGGGAGAAGTGTTTGTTCACGTCCTTTGCCGATTTTTTAATTATATAGATTTAATGCAATCCTCATCAAGATCCCATTGACATTTTTTAAAAATGGAACAAAAATCATCAGATTCATATGAAAGTACAAAAGGCTCTGAATAGCCAAAGCAATTCTGAGAAAAAAGAACAAGGCTGGAAGTATTACTCTGCTCAACTTCAAATTATACTACAAAACAACAATAATCAAAACAGCATGGTATTGGCAAAAAAACAGACACACAAACCGATGAAACAGAATTGAGAGTCCAGAAATAAACCTCTGTTTATATGAGCAAGTAATTTTTGACAAAGGAGCTAACAACATACAATGGAGAAAGGAAAGCCTCTTTAATGAATGGTACTGAGAAAACTGGAAAGCAACAAGCAAAAGAATGAAACTAGACTATTGTTCATCATCAAACACTAAAATTAACTGAAAATGGATCAACAATCTGAATATAAGACCTGAAATAAATTGCATAGAAGAAAACATACGTACTAAATTCATGGACCTTAGATTTAGAGAGGATTTTATGAATTTGACCTCCAAAGCAAGAAAAGTAAAAGCAAAAATAAATGAATGGGACTATATCAAACTAAAAAGCTTCTGTGCAGCAAAAAACAAAAAACAAAAAAAACCTGTCAATAAGCAAAGAGATAACCATCTTAATGGGAGAATATATTTGCAAACAACACCTTTAATAAGAACCTAATACCCAAAATATACAAAGAACTCGTATAACTGAATAATAACAGGTAAACTTTGAATTTTTGTGTGAAGCATATTGTTTCCATTATAAGTGACCTTAGAGGGATAACACAAAGACAAATTTCAGTTATGGAAGGGTTTAATAGCATAAAATGATTTATAATGAGATAGAAGACCCAGAAGACATAGACGACAATAGTTAATTTTATAAATTTAAAAAGTAGAGAATAATGCAAGGTCGTATATATCTATTTTATAGAAAAAAACTAAGAAAGCATTTAATTTCAGCAAGTAAACATTTGGATAAACATTTATACTTAGATATATCATCATTGGATGTGGGACTTTGAACCTATTTTAGAGAGTTGTAGTTAGAAGCAATTCACAGTTTATTGTATTAATCAAAATGAGATAAAAAAAAAGTAATTGCATGTTTAGAATTAAACGATGATGACACGTTAGTATTTGAAAAATTTACCTGAATTGTATCGGATTTTTGTGCTGATCACATTGAAGGACACGAAGCTATTAAAATAACATTAATTTTAAATGAGGTTTTTGTTCTAATTGGCATTTGTTATGCTAAATGTCTAAATTTTTTCAGATTTATTTCTATGCCTCATACATCAGTATTCTTCATGATACAGATGGATAGCTATCTGTATAAATTTAACCCACATATGAATTTCAATGAAACTTTTATGTCCAGACAGATCTAAATGTTGTGAAACTGTAATACTTATTCTAAGGTCCCAGACCCCAAGAAAAGATTATGTAAGCCTTTGGTTATTTAAAATACTCTAATGTGATTTAGTGAGTATTAAGCAGTAGTGTGATAGCTTAAGGGATGACTGACACCAGAAATATAACTCTAGATTCCACTCTCAGACCAGGAGTTAATGAGGTCAAATTTGATGATAAGGTGTAAAGCAAAAGGGTCAATCTAGTGAAATGTTTGTTTAATTTTATAACTACCCCAATTGGCTGACACAAACATTTCACATATTATTTGGCTGACACAAACATTTCACATAAAATATTTCACATATTATTTTCACATAAAACATTTCACATATTATTTTCACATAAAACATTTCACATATTATTTTCACAAACATTTCACATATTATTTGGCTGACACAAGCATTTCACATAACATCTTAGGTTTATCTTTAATGAAATATTTTAGAAACTTAAGTTTTTATAACTCCTAAATAAATCTCAGTATCTTCTTATGATTCTCAGTAGGCTACTGTATTGTTTTGTATAAAGAACTTTTTTGGTTGGCAAGCAATCAAATTTTGTGTTAATAGTTAAAAATGTTCATAGCAGTCTTACAGCTGACCACAACTTCCATCTTGAAGCCTCCAGCTTCCAGTTTACATGAAAATATAAGAGAAGTTTTCATTGGTCTCTCCTCTTCCTTTCTGGGATATTCCTTTTCTAGCCACACTTTAATTCTGGAATTTGGCAAAGTCTTCTATGTTCTCTTCTTTCCTCATTTGTGCCTATCAATAGTAAAGATTTTACATGCAGTATATAGCAAATGTATATTATTAATCCAGACATTATCCTCTTACCATATTCTGTTTTCTACTTGCTATCTCTATTGCATATCCTATGGACCTTCTAACCTTTTTATTTTTGTCTCCCCCTAAGGAAAGCCAAATTCAGACAGCTCTGCATGCTCATTTCTGCTCCCTGTTACAAGTTTAGCAAAAGCTTGGTTCAGAATATTGGAAAGTCTAGACTAATGATAACAGCTGAACACAGAGGCATCTATTATGAGACTGTTTACTTTAAGGAAAAACTTTAATTATTTGGTGATTAAGAAAATATTCTTTGTAGCCATTTACTTGCAAATATGTAGACTTATGGGGAAGAGGGTTCCTTTGTTGGAGAATGTTGCTCAGTGATGCTCAGTGAATCGAGCTATACTAGATCTCAATGCACTACTCAGAGGTTGGCAAGAGGACTGGGTCTCATGCAGTGAGTAAATTTTTCCAGTAAACCTTACTTTACCCTTACACCATATGTCCCCTTTATATGACATCTTCCTTCTCATATGTTTCTCTCCTAGTAAATGGCACCACTAGTTATCAAATGTTTTAAGCCATGCGCTAACAGTCATTCTATATTCTTCCTCTCCTTCACTTTCACATGGATTCTATCAATTATCTTGTCCAATTTGCCTCCAAAATATGTCTTAAAGATATCTATCTCCCCATCTACTATCACTGCTCTGTCCACAGCCCATCATTATCTTTAACTATTGCAACATCATTTTAACAGGTCTTTTTGCCTTTCACGGTGTCCTCTCCAATCTATCCCCCCATACAGCAAGCAGCAAAAGTGATCCGCCTCGACATGAACTGGATTATTTCATTTCTCCACTTAAAATCATGGCTCCCAGTATACTTAAAACAACACTCATATTTCTTACCAACATGTATCAGACTTCAACAGGAACCCTAACTTTCTAACCTCTTCTCAGACTCTTCTAGTGACCACTGAGCTACAGCAATCTCTGGTTTCTTTCTTTTTTTGGAAAGGCTGCACTCTTTTCTGTACCATCACTTTTATTTATGCATGCCATTTCCAGTAATAAAAAAGTTGCCTCACAAAGGGCATCTGCTCCTGACCACCTAGCTGGCCATTCACCTACTTCATATGCAAAACTTATTTTATCTTCAAAAAGACATTCTATAACAATTCTATGGAAATTAGGTCACCTTAATTTTTATTGTTTTGACATATTTTATCAAATTGTTACTTTTATTTTTTAATTTCTTATAAAATATATTTTATAGTTACTATTTATCGACTTGTTATTTTATTTTATTTTTTTTTATTTTTATTATGGTGACATTGGTTAACAAAATCCAGTAAGTTTCAGGTGTACAATTTAATAACAAGGCATATATATATATATATATATATATATTATTGCATTTTGTTATTATTAATCTTCTTTGGAATATTGGTTCCATGTTACCTGATACCATGTCCAGTGTCGACAAGATATGTAATTCTGATAAATGTTTGCTAAATGATTGAAGGATTGGTTTACTGTAATTTTGTTTTTTTAAGTGACTATAATTTTTCAGTTTTATCGAGATATAAATTTAACAAATAAATATTGTATAATTTTAGAGTATGCAGCAGGATAATTTAATACATATATACATTAGGAAATGATTACTACAATCAAATTAATTAGCACAGCCATCCCCCACAGTTATTTTTTGTGTGTCTGTAATAAAAATATTTAAGGTCTACTAGCTTAGCAAATTTCAAATATATAATACGATATTATTAACTATAGTCTCCATGATGTACATTAGATCCCCAGAACTTGCTCATCTGATAACTGAAAGTCTGTACCCTTTGACTGACATCTCCACACTTCTCCCACCTCCCATCCCTTGTTAACTACCGTTGTACTCTCTGGTTATAAGAATTTGACTCTAAAATTCCGCATAAGCGAGATCGAGATCACAAAGTATGTGTCTTTCTGTGTCTGGATTATCTCACTCAGAATAATGTCCTCTAGTTTAATCATATTGTTGCAAATGGCAGAATTTCTTTCTTTTTTTTTAATGGCCGAATATTGACTATTATGAATAATGCTGCATAGAACATGGTTCAAGAATCTCTTCAATATCTTGATTTTATTTCTTTTGGATATATACCCAGAAGTAGGATTGTTGAGTCATATGATAGTTCTATTTTTAATTTCTTTTGAAATAGTCACATTATTTTCCATAATGGCTATAACAATTTACATTCTCACCAATAATTTACAAGGGTTTTTTTTTTTTTCTGTATCTCCTCACCAACACTTGTTATCTCTTGTCTTTCTGACAATAGCTTCCCAAATAGATGTGAAATAATACATTGTGGTTTCGATTTGCATTTTCCTGATGATTAGTGACATTGAGCACCTTTTTATATATCTATTGGATATTTTATGTCTTTTTTGGAAAAAAAAGTCTATTCAGCTCATTTGCTCATTTTTAAATTGAGTTATTTGATCATTTGCTATTGAGTTATAGAGTTCCTTAAATTTTTTGGATATTAACCTCAAATAAATATATTGTTTGCAAATATTTTCTTTCATTCTGGAGGTTGCCTTTTCATTTTGTTGATTTTCCTCTGCTGTTTAGAAGCTTTTTAGTTTTTTGTGGTCTCACTTGTCAATTTTTTATTTTGTTTTCTATTCTTTTGGTGTCATATCTAAAAATTATTGCCAAGTTTAATGTCAATAAACTTCAAAAAACAACCTGAAATGTACAAACTTTAGCTAATATTTAAAAGTCATAAGATTAATTTCTAATATGTCTTTGAGTGAGAAGTCCTTCATTAGTGTAATTAACATTATTCAAAGCTCTAAAAGAGATAATTTTAAAACTTTAATATCATTATCCCTTATTAGAAGTTTAAACATTTTTAATAGGGTACTAGGTCTTAAGAAACTAAAATTTAAAATTCCATTACTGAGTAAAAAAAACTCTGGTTTGATTACATGTTTGCTAGGAAGAGAAGCAGATTTGTGCTAATCTCTTTACCACTCCATCATTTTCCCCTTTGATTTTAATGCTTATAATTCTAATTCTCTAAGTGTTGATTCACAAAGTTATTTTTTCTTCTTTTCAGAATAATAATGTTTCTTTATTTTTCCTTTTCTTTTTACTATAAACTGTTAACATCTCCTTTTTGTGTATTTCCAATTAAATATTTATCTTGGTCCAGATGCTTTCAAGCATTTTTCTAGTATTGTCTTCTAAAGCCACTTCAAATTGTTTCTTGGACAACTTCATTGTTAAAAGAAAGAGACAGACAGACAGACAGACAGACAGAGAAGGCAGAGAGAGAGAGAGAGAGAGCGGAGACAGAGAGAGACAGAGATAGCGACAGAGAGACAGAAAGAAAATTTTCAGACTAAAATTATAAATTTCTCTCTTATTTTCACTTTACTCCCCTTTTAGATTTTCCCTCTATTTTAGGACTAATAGCAATTTAGAGGTGCCCAGACTGATATTCCTTTGAAAATAATACACATTCATAAGAACCATCTCATCCAGCGTTATTGAAACAGCTAAATTCGTATTCTATTGCTTCTATATTAAATGTTTAAATCACATATCCTATTTGGCCTCATTCTTCCATGATCTGTCAATTTATTTGCTCTTTCAGGTTATTGCAAAGGTCTTTTCTATACCTACTTGCAGGGTGTATTTAGTTAATGGTGCTCTAATGAGAATGCTTTTGCAGCTCAATTTCAGTTGATATTTTTCACTCATTAAGTTTTGTCAAGATAATGTATTTCAGGGAAAAATATAACAAGAAATATAATGGTTATAATTGCTGATTCTTGTTATCATGATATGTTATCACAGCACGTGTAAAGATAGAACTCAGTGGTCGTATAAAAACTGTTGAACGCCTTCACAAAGGCATGTCTAATGATATCACACAGGATATCATAGCAGCCAAGATTCTGTCCAGTGGAAGAACATGTGCTCATGCAGGAAGTTACTCCTCTAATAAAGGAGCCAGCAAGATAATACCTCTACCATTTTTACAATGTGAAACATATCACAAAGGAGCAGAGGGCTGATTTTTCAGAGCACTGCGAGCTTGGTTTTAAGAGAAAAGTTACTACAAAGGCTAAACATGGAAAGAAGCCCTTTTGAGGAGAGCATGTCATTAACACAGGCACTTAGCAGGGGTGTTATTAGTGTTGTTCTCTTCAGGAGTTGATCAAGACTATGTACTTCAAATTAACTTTGAGAAGATTCCGATATAGAGATTAAATTGTTCTGCAAATAGTAATATGTCTCAGATACAAGAGAGCAGCGTTGGACAAGAAGAATTCAATATGACAAAATCAGTCTCACTAAGGTAAGATAAGGATGAAGAGAGTTGTTATGAGCTATAGGAGCATCCACTGTCTATCCCCAGTACCTGGTGAAAAATAGATATTCAATAAATATTTGTTGAGTAGAATAATTAGTCTAAAAGATACATGATAAGTCACACTGGATTTTCTATCATTTTAGTAAAGAGAAAATTGGAAATTTATTTAGAATGCTCATATTCAATATTTCTTTATGGATACAATATTTGAGCAGTACAATATACTTAATAGTTATTGTATAAGAATAATTCAAACATTCTCAATCTAACCATTATTTTTTGATTTAAAGAAAACATCCAGACATATTTATTTGTATCTAGACACATGGACTTTGTGGTTCACTGTCAAGAGTTTGGTGGCCAGAATTAACAGAGCATGGTAGGCTGAATCTTGTATGGACACTACCTTAGTCCAGATGATTTCATTAGAAAAGGTGTACCTAACATGGAACCATGTACTAGAGAAGAGTCATCTTAACCCCATTAAGGAGAAAATATGTCTGGTTATGGTATGTTCAACACGAACTAAAATTGAAAACTTATTATTAAAACACAAGGCTTGGGATAAAAGTTTATTGCAAGCTATATTTAAATTCTTCTGAATTTTGTTTTATTAGTGTTTTGTTTTTACCCTAAAGACTTATTTGAATCTAAAATATTTGGATATTTTATTTAAGATTTGTTTTGCTTTAGGAAAAGTTAATGGCTTCTTTCATTATTTTTACTGGAATAGACCAGAAAATCTTATAGCATGAATTTTTAAAGCCATCTTTGGCTTTTTGAGATTTCTTAGTAAAAGGCAGTGTTTATTTTATGCTCTAAAAATGGGCTGAGAAATGTTCTCATCTTTACCAAAGTGATTCTTTTGGAGAATACCTCAGCAGTGATTTTAATGTTAATACTGTACTCATCACTTAGCCACAGATGCTATACTTTCCGTAAGGAGAAGCTATAAAAGTTTATAACCAGGATAATTCTGGAGTCAGGGACCAGAGAGAAAGGGTGTCTGGGATTGGTTATGAAGGACAGTGTGAGCAGAGACACAACTAAGCATTGTAGCTGGGGTCCAGAAACTAGAGAGAGCTGATGAAAGAGGAAGAGTAGTTAGGACATCTGAGAGATTTGACTGGTGGTTGACTTTGAGTTATTTTTAAGTGGTCTTCCTGTAACATTTCTTTTACAGTATTTTTAAGGCACTTATGTACTTGTTTTATGTAGAATAGTGTCGCGTCTTTTATAGCTACTACATCTGAATAATTTTTAAATAAATCCTGAGAAGTCATATTCACTGACAAGACTATGTATTGTAATAAATCCCATAAGGAACCTGGAAAACACAGGTGGTTTATTAATATACACCTGTTATGTGAGTGTATACACAATATAAAGTATATATAAAATACATTTTAATTTAAATGCACATATTACAAGCTTGAAAGTACTAAGTACCATTACTGCTCACAAAGAGATACATATATATAAAAACTTGACCTGAGAGTAAGCTACTTGACAGGAAGAAAAGTGTCCTATCTTAGTATGCCAAGAACCTTAATCTCCTTTTTATAATTAAAGAAAAAAGCTCTTTGCTTTACCAATATTTAAATAATCTCTCACATTTCATTTGTTGTTAATGGCCCAGGGAGCCAGAATATCTCCTTTAGCTTTAAGGTCTCAAAAAGTTCAATAAATTTTTAGATGTTTATGTTTCTAGAGTAAATTTATATCTCTCATTTGAAGATTATGTTGTCATCATACTATAGCACCCTAGTAAAGATTATAGTGACCTTTTTATGTTCTTTTCATTTTTGCTAATTATTTCTCTAAAAATGCCATTCTACTTCTATTATTTCCATCTCATTTTTTCTCAACCCAATTATTTTAACTAGTCTATACTAAACAGGCCTGTTAATAATAAAAAAGAAATAATAAAAACAACTCACACACATTAGGATGGCTACCATTAAAAATAATAATAACAAGTGCTGATGAGGTTGTAAAGAAATTGGAATCATTGTGTACCATTTGGTGAGAATTTATAATGATGCGGCTATAACAAGAAACAGTATAGTAGTTCCTGAAAAAATTGAAAATAGAATTATCATATGAAACAGCAGTTCTACTTCTGGGTATATGTAAAAATTAATGGAAGACAAGGTCTCAAAGATAGTTTTACACTCATGTTCATAGCAGCATAAACATGCAATAGCCAAAAGATGCAATCAATCCATGTCCATTGACAGATGAACAGATAAGCAAAATGTGGTATGTACATACAATGTAATCTTATTCAGTCTTAAAAAAGTTCAGAACATGCTATGACATGGTTAAAATTTGAGGACATTATGCTAAGTGAAGAAAGCCAGTCACAAAGGGAGAAATACTACATGACTCCACTTATATGAGGTACCTAAAGTAGTCAACCTCATAAAAACAGAAAGCAGAATGGTGGCTGCCAGAGTCGAAGGGTAGGGGAGAATGAGAATTTGTTTAATGGGTATAAAATTCAAATTTTGCAAGATGAAAAGAATTCTGGGGATTGTTTCAAAACAATGTGAATGTGCTTAGAACTACTGAACTGTACACTTAAAAACTGAGATGGTAAATTTTATGTTTTGTGTATTTTACTACAATTTTTTTAAAAAAATAAATAAATAGTAAAATCAAACAATTGACTTAAAATAATTTTAGAAGTTATTGTATATATTCCATCAGTATGCCAAATTTTACATGCTTCTTTTCTTGGTACATAAAATTTTCACTGTGACTAGCACTGTACTATTAATATTTGGTGAATAACTGTAATATAAATTAAAGGTTTCATTTGAAGTTTTTCATTCCTCAGTACCGTAAGTATTCATCAATATAGGGAATCACTTATTTTATAAATTTGTTTTGCCATTTATGTCCAGTAAACATACTTACATGTGCAAATACTTTATTGTTAACACAATGTAACATGGTGTTTGCAGCTGTACTTTTAAAACTTGTAAGAAGAAATATATGGATAAACATACATATAGTTTTTAAAATATTTTTGGATGATATTTACCAACACAAATTTACTAATTTTGATTTCACAAAAATGGTTGCTGTATGCTCTTGTTCTATCTTGTGCAATGTCTACATTACATTGTCATGTAGTGTGTACAAGTTGCATGCATGATGTTCTCTTTATAAGTTTGTCAAGAATCAGGAGTGGAAAGCAGAATCCCAAGTTCTGAAATAAATTATTTAAACCTCAAACGAAATTACGCTGGTCAAGTATATAATCATGCATAGGCTCTAAGAAGGGTTGAGTGTTGTGAAAGTTGTACTTTATTATTGAATAAAGTTTATTAAAACAGAGAAATCATTTTAGATAGTTCAATTGCTTGGAGTATTTCAAAGAAAATAATTTTGTAGTCATTATAAAGCAATATTTGTTAGAAGTCATCTGATAAATATTATTCTCACTCTTTTCTCTTCTCTCTAAATTTTCCTGAACGATATTATTCTTCAGAGAAAGATATATGTGCTTACTAGTAAAATACAGCACATTATGAAGGAGGAAGAAAAGATACATGCATTAAAATGTGTGTAATTTGCTGTAAACATTAGCATTTAATTAATAATTTGTCACCACAGCTGGATTATATTTATAAAAAAAAAAACCTTATTCTTTAAGAATTCTTTTAAAATGTTTAAATAGGCTAAGTTAAATGCATTATATTTTACATCTAGTGAGAAAAAGACCTCACATGTGTGATTTAAATCATCAGCAATCTAAATAACTGTAATTTTCAAATCCAATTGTGGGAAAATGTGTGTGGCTTTGGAACTTAATTATGAAGAAAAGTCTTCATAAAGCTATAGAATTACAAAAGTTATCCTATGTAGACTGTATTTCCAGCTAATGTTTGTAGAGCCAGAGCTCCCCTCTGTGAAGTGGACAAAATGCTGGCAATTTATTTATCGGGAAAATAATCATTAATGTAACTGTCAATAACCTATTTATATTGGTACCATTGTCAGGCTCTGAAAGAAGAAGAAAAAAAAAACACTATGAAGGATAACAAGTTGTTAAGGCTATGGAGACATCACCACCCCCTAATTGCATTTTCATTCTTCTTTTAACAAATTTTTATTGCATACCCATAGTATCTTAAGCACTGTTTTTTGTTGTGGGAATATAAATATGAGGAAAGAAAACAGAATGGAAACAGGGAGGAGAACTGTTTATTTGGTTATTGGGAAGACTGCTGAGGTACAATTTGAACAGAATTTTATTTGGAGTGATGTAAAGTGCCACTTGGACACCTCTAGAAGAGTGTTCCAGAGAGAACGGCCAATTCAAAATCCTGGAGGTAAAGGTGTGCTTGTTATGTTGGAGAAATAGTAAGGGAACTAGTAGGACTACAACAGTATGAACATTTAGTAGACTGTGTATGGCCTTGTAAGCCACAGCAAAGTCTTTGGATTTTACTCAGAATAAAAGGGAAAATTATCAGAATATTTTGAGAAGAGCAGCAAAATAATCTGAAGATTATTTTGATTCACATCTTGATCACAGATTGTATGGGCTAAGGGCAGAAGAAGAGAAACAAGGTAAGAGATTATTACAATAATCTATCTGGCACAGAATGGTGACTTGGATTAGTGTTTCTGATGAGAAATGGTTAAATTCAGGAATTTATTGAACATAAATCAGTAGTATTCGCTAATATATCAGATGTACAGTATGAGAATAAAAGAGGAGGCAAGGTTTGCTTGAGGAAATAGAAGACTGAATTTCTAATTGTTGAGATGAGGAAGATAAAAAAGGAGCAGATTTGGGGAGGGAGTTGGCTTTGGGCATAATATATTTGTGTTATAGTATTAGATCTATTAATCAAGATGCCAAGTAGGAAGCTGCGTATTCAATTCTAGATTTCAGAGAAACCTAGTGGTCTAATCCAAGATATGCATTTTATAGCTATCAATTTATAGATGTTATCTAAATTATAATACTGGATTATTCACCTAGGGAATTAACATAAATGCAGAAGGAAAAACATCTAAAACTTGAGCCATTATTCTGACATTTAGGATTAAGAATGTGAAGTGGCAATAGGCAATAAGGTAGAAAGGGAACTGAGAGGGTTTGTTTTCAGCGCTGCCTCGTACAGTTGGACATGTTGAGTCTAGTAAAAGGATGCTTGCCTAGAGGGCAAGTGGCAAGTGGAGGCAGAAGTCAAACATGTGTCCTACCTGCCAAGCCATAGGTCTTGCTCAGGGCTTTTGCCTTCGGAAAGGGTGTCTTTTACTAATTTAAATACAGTTGTTTTATAAGCAAGCAGAACCTAACTGTTGCTAAAGTTAAGTGGGTATTTCAAGACAGAAATTTAGCACCACTGTCACATGCTATGTATTGTTAAGCAAAGCAATGTTTGGCAATTGACCATTACACTTTGATATTCGTAGGCTAATCACGAAAGCCTGATTTGGGAAAAAAAAAATAGACAAAATGAAGAAAATTAATACATCCGAATCTTCGGGAAATTTTACTTTAAAGGAGAGCAAAGAAATGACATGACTCCTGAAGGCAGATGTAGGAGTAAAAGAAGAACAGCATAAAATTGTGTATGCTACCAAGCAAGAAAAATTTAATGTAAAGTAGGAAAATAGGAGAAAAATTGCTGTCTTTTAGTGCTCAAGAGAGGATGGACTCTATAAAACATTGGAGTAGTTGGTTTTAGAAACAAAGCTGAATATGTCATCAAAGATAACATGAGGCAGGCTGTAGCTAGATAGGATAGTGTGTATGATTGGGGAAGCTGTGGAAATTATCTTCTGAATGCTTTTATTTTCCCAGAGAATTAAAAAAGCAAGACTCATCAGCTTAGTAAGAGGGATTATGAGTTTGTAGAAGTTTGATTAGAGAGTAAGAGTTGTAAAAATATTTTCCTAAAAAAGCAGAAAGTGAATGTGATAGGTATATTTTATTGACCTATATAAAATTACTGGTCATAAATATAAAACGATACCTGTAATCATGGTTTAGTCCTCAAAGTTATATTTATCTGCCTGATTCAGACAAAAAAAGGTGGGTTGAGATTTAGCCAAGTGAATATAACAAAGGGTGTATGGCAACGGAGTAAGTATAATGATAGATCTAAGCAACTATGTGGAGGACAAAGTAGATACTCATTGGAGGAGAGACATGAAAAGACTGAAGGTTTCAGTGAGATCGAAGGCTTTTTAGAGATGAAGTATTAGAAGAAATAAAACTTGAAATTTAGGTAGTAGTGGACAGAGACCTGAATGCTGGAAACTGAGATTATATTAAAGGGACGGGCCTCAGAAATTTTCATACTGGGCTCCCCAAGCTTGAAATGGGTATGGAATAAATATGTGGACAGCAGAGGAAAGGAATCTGGCAGGAGGTAGAGACCTGTGTCAGTGTTTAGATGGGCAATGGAGCTGTGGAGGTAAATGAGACTGAGATCACATTAGGGAACACAACTCTAAGGCATACCCTCACCTCGAGATTTCATTAGGAGAAGAACACTGGGTGATATGTTTTGGATTTATGAAGAAAATGGTACTGAGTCATGGAATCAAGTTTTGCCAAATGCTTTATATGAAAAAATCAAGGCAGAAAATTTTCTATTAGATTAAAATGCAAGGAAGTTTTCTAGAGACAGTGAAGTGGTTGGGGCAACAATTGGTTTGGAGTAGTCTGAGTCATGAAAGAGAAGTAGGGAAGAAGAGACAAGGAACACAAAACAGCTCAGGGAGTTTGGCTGTGAAAGTATGAACAAAGATGGCAAGGAAATTGGCATGAGTTGGGGTTTAGAGAAGTTTTTCTTTACAGATTAAAAAAGTTGAATCTTTAAAATACTGAAATGATGTAATAAGTAAGAAAGAATCAGAAAAGAAAAAAGCTAATAGAGAGAAAGGAGTCCCCAAGAAAAAGGAGGTTCACACGCCTATTGCAGTACTGAGTGAAGTTCGAGTGCCTTGCTCTTGAGTCAAGCTCTTGAGTCTGTACTCTCTAACACATGACATCAAACCTAAGCAGGGAAGGAGAGACCATTAAAGTGCTTACATGCAGAGAGACCACACATTATTTCAAAAATATCCTTTGAGTAGATGTGAGTTTAGAATCAAATGAGAAACTTCAGAAAAACTTAAAAACAACATCAACAACTATTTGTCTTGTGGTTGTTAAATTGATTAACTAAATGTACACCAACATATATTAACAGATGTGGACATTGCTCAAAGCAGTACACTTTTGTTTTATTTCTCCACTAGCAATAATTTGTATTTATTCCCAAAGAGGGACAATCATGTATCACAGATCCTGGTGCTTTTGTCAGAATGATATGTGTATTATCTCTGTCTTCCTAAATCTTACACAAGTCTTATTCTATTATGCACAGCTGCTAAATCATTATTCTCTGCATGAATAATTGTTGCAGATGTTCATATTGATTAATGGGGAACAGCTATATTTATGGTTGTTTCCGCATGGGAACTATAAAACTATGACTGCTCTTAAGATAAAGAGCTTTGTGTAGTGATACTAGAATATGAGGCTATTGGTTGACAGCCATTGTTTACTACTTTAAACAGAGTTCTCTCCTAATCCTGCTCTCTCCCACCCACTGATGTGAGCATCATTACACACACAAGAGATATTTTATAGGAGGGATATTTTCACATTTCTTTTAGACATGCCAAATATTACAGATAAAATTTGCTTGCTCTTAATCTCAAATTCGATAGCATCAACAGAAGTGATCACCATCAAGTAATTGTTTGGGAGCCTATTTCTTGACTGTTCCATTTGTTGACTATATCCTGTTTGTTTATTACATTATATTTTTAAATTAATTGACTAGAGAATAAAACTTTAGAAGAAAGATTCAACAGGTAAATAAATTTGGTCAATGAGGCAGCATAAAATGCTCAACAGAACGGATTGTTTTTTATTTTGTCAGTTTGTTTGTTCAATGAATCCAGTCTGACTTTTAACAGTTGAAAGGTGACCAACTGTCCTAGTTTGCCTGGGACTGAGATTATTACAGGGATATAGGACTTTCAGATTAAAACAGTATTCCTGGACAAACTAGGGTAATCTGATCACCCTAAATCTAGTTGAGTTGGACTGATTTCTTAACTCTCATGTACTTCATAAATTTTCTCATGTGTTAAGTGAATTAAGTTGGTCAAGTGCCTATCACATTATATGTCACATAGCTTGTGCATAATGAGTGATAGTTCCTTTTCTATTCCTTCCCCTGATTTCAAACCATGTTTACTCCTCAAGGGTAGAAAGCAGATATTTTTCTTTTTTGAATCATTCTTCATTGTCTACAGCATGCTGATGTATAGCCCCAAATAATAATTGGAACCAAGATACCTAGTAGCTGCTGCTTGATAAACAGCTATTGACTAAATGAAATCCTAAGATTGGTTTTGAGATATCTAACAATCAGGGAATTTCCATATTATTATTATAAAGACAAAAGGAAATAAAAGCTCCTTACTGTTTTTTTCACCAATGTAGTTTTCTCTAAGACTGTGTTTCTTAACATTTTTTCATTGTTCTTTTAAAGAGAAAAGTTAAAAGTAAATAAAATTAAATACCAAGGAATGAATTTTTTTTTCAAATACGGTTGAGCCACAAACTATTTTAATACTGAAGATTTTTTGTTCTCTCCGCAAGAACCATTTTTGCCCCGTTGGAATAATGTTGATTTTGTTGAGTAAAATCATATAAATAATTTGAAACTGAACTTTATGTTTATTAAATCCAAGAGATGAGTTCTTCAACTATATGATAGTATTTTAAGAATGGTTTTTTGGTTTTTCTTCTTTTAAGCCTAAACACTCTGGAAGATTATTGATCACATACTATATGTATCTTATTGAATTAAATCCCAGAGTGAGATACTTCAGTACCCTTTAACTTATATTCTAGGGTGGAAGACGCTATGAATACACAAAGCAATTTGGTCAAGAGAAGGTGGGAACAAGTCTTAGTGGTACAAACACAAACCTTAGGGGCCATAGTTACTATTAACTGTGTGTCCTTTTGAGCCTCTTTTCTCCATCTTGACCATAAGACTAACAACCACTCTCCAATTTACAGCAAATTTATATTTAAAGGAGAATTAAAGCAGAAATGAGACAATATGGGTAAAAACACTTTGAAACACTTTGTCAAGCACTGTACAAGCATATGCTGTTGTACAGGCCAGAAATACGATCTTGTTTTAGAACAGAGCAAGAGCAGCGGAAGAAGGAACTGTCAAAGCACTGAAACTTGGGAAAGAAAAGAGAGACGTAAGCTGTGATGGCCCTTGATCTTCCAGAAGGTCCCAGAGCTGGAGAGCTGTGAGCAAAGGTGCTTGTCTTCATGCCAGTTAGAAGGACCTGTAAAGATCCCAGGATACAGCCTTAAATACTTTGTCAATAAGGCAGCCTGGAAGAAACTGGATTCATCTCTCCTCCTCATGGGAGAGAGAGGAAATCTGTTGAGAATATCACATTGGGAGGTACTTAAGAATACCTAAAGTGACACTTATAAACAAGGAATAAATAATTTAGTCCAACTATGTTTTGATGGAACACAGTATTAGTAAAAAAGTGGTTTCACAGTGTTAATTAGGATTTGAAAAAATAGAGGTTATTTTAGCCTACGTGTTGCTGGCATTAAGGTCTATAGCAGAAACAGCAGCTGCTTTGGTCTGTGGGGATCCCTTTAAGGCACAAAATTGCAGCTGGAATCCCAGTGAATATTTCCAACCCAGCAGTTTAATTGTTTAATCCAAACCTGATCATGAGAGCCTGGCCCATTGCCTTTGATCAAGCAACCATCGCTTGGCAGCGATCACTTGACTTTGCTGCCTGTTGGGCACCTTCCTGTGTTATTTACTTTCTACATCATGGGCTTGTTTGCTGGAATATTTGCTACTCAACATAATCTCTAAATATGATGTCCTTGCCTCAAATAAGGATATCTACAAATTTGGCTAACAGCATTTTCAGTTTAGAGATCAAGAGTCTGTGAAAAAGGAGGAGACAAATAATTGTCGTCACTGGGTAGCAAATGAAAACATTTAGACAAAGCTAAAAATTCTGCAGGCACCATGTAAATGTACTGAGAAAAGCTGGCCAGGTAATAATGCAAGTTACTGCACCTGAGTAGTTAAAAATTTGATGACTTAGGAAATATTCCATCTCTTTCTCTCTCTCTTTCAGAAATATTAGTGTCCATAACCCTTGCTTGCTTATAACTATTAAAAAAAAAGAGAGAGAGAGAGAAGAAGGTATTTATTGATGGATGCAGAGCCTTAGGTCTTGCAAAGCTAGGCTTAAAAGAAGAAAAACCAAAAAACAGAAAATGCTTTGAGTATAATAAATATATTCCTGTATAATAGAAAGTACATAAGTACAAAGTGAAGTAGCATAGTGGTTAAAAGTAGGACTCTGGAACTAAACTCTTTGGGTTTACGAGCTGTGTGAATTTGCTCAGTTACTCAACCTCTCCAACCTCCTTTCCACATCTATAAAATAGGGATAATAAATAGTACCTATCACATCATCATAGGTTGTTGTGAGAAAAGTATCTATTTAACAGAATTGTTGTAAGGATTAAATTGGCTGATATACATAAAGCTCTTAGATGAGTGCATGGTACAGAGTAATAAGTATTAATTCTAATAACTAATCATAAATTTTAAGTGTATAGATTTTCTGACATTCTTACCATGTCAAATATGGTCAAGAAATGTCATTTTAAGGATAAACAAGAATATTTTTAACAATATCCTAAAACTTTTAACTCCTTTAAGCTGTTATATGGTACTATATTTTTGTTTGGGTATAAGGGAACTCCCTCTTATTTGATTATCACATTTTCTGAAAGACTGAGTTTTTACCAATAGTATTATAATTTTCATAAGTTTAATTTTTAAGACACATTAGCACCTGCTCTGATTGGTAGATTCTTATACCATTCTCACCTATTGTTGAAATGTTAAATATCAACCTATATTAGGAACAGTTCTCCAAAGGTGTATGTATTTACACCTAATATATATATATCTATATCTATCTATCTATCTATCTATCTATCTATCTATCTATATATATATATATATATATATAATATACATATATATATAGAGAAAGAGGGAGGTGGATACAAGAGGTTAATTTATTTTAAGAAAATGGCTCACATGATTGTAGAGGTTAGCAAGTGCAAATGCAAAATCTTCGAGGTAGGCCAGCAGGCTGGAGACCCAGGGAGGCATTGCAGTTTAAGTGTGAAGACAGCCTACTGACAGAATTCTCTCTTGATCAGAGGAGGTCTGTCTTTTCCATAAGTCCTTCAACTGATTGGATGAAGCTCATTCACATAATGGAGAGCAATCTGCTTTACTCAGAGTCTCCCGATTTATGTGTTAATCCCATCCAAAAAGAATTCCTTCACAAAACTGTGAAGTTTGACCAAATATTTAGGTACTGTGGCCTAGCCAATTATCTCTCTCCTAGTACCTCATATTGAAGCATATTGTAGTGAAAGAACAAGGTATAAGATATGTAACTTTTGATCATATTTGAAAAATATAATTTATACATGCAAACTAATTAGAAAAAAAGCGTAATGATATAAATAAATGCCATATGTAAGCCATAAATATATTTAAGCCATAAACACAATAGGAATTAACAGAAAACACTTTTTATTTTTTTCTTTTATTATTTTGGGAAAATTATCTAAAGAGAGAAGATACTGCTTCTTGCTTAAAGGTATGGAATACTCTACTACAGAAATAGCATTTTTTTTTTGTAAAATTTAATTTCAGTCCATCCTATAATATTAAAAAAAAATAGTTTAATGAATAAGTTCTTCTGAAATCAAAAGAAAATGAACTAATTAACAAAGTTAAATAATGCTGGTAGGAGACATTCTTGGTTTCTGTCCTGAACTTCCCAGTTAGTGTGAAATTAAAAACAAGACCACTCCTCTTCACCACACAGGGGAAGATATATAGATTTCACTTAAAATATTGCCCTTGGGGATTCATTATTGAAATACATACCTACTTACTTAGTTATCTACTTACCTACTTACCTACATATATACATAAAAGCACTCTTTCCATCTTTCATGGTTCAACCCATCAATATACATATATAAAGCACTGAAAAACACATATAAGAATAAATTAAAATTAAAAATTATATTAAAATTTTACTTAATAATAAAAATATTTTTTTATAAAGAAAAAATGAAAACAACCAAAATTTTTACCAAAACAAGAATGGCTATATAAGCTATATACTAATAAACAGGACTGCTACTTATAAAAGTTAAAAAATAGATTTCTCCAACATATATGATGTAATGAAAAAAGCAGTTTGCATATATACAGTAACATACAATTTATATTAAATAAGCATCACATAAAATAGTACTATAGTACAATCCAGTTTTCAGCCTATTTTTTGTGGGGGAATAAAGTTATTTTGTAACATGCATTGCCTATTTATTTACCTATTATCTGTGGCCTCTTTCTTGCTGCAATGACAAAGTTGAGTAATTGTGACAGAGACAACATGTCCTATAAATGATGCGGCAAATGACCTCTATATGTATCTCTCAGTGTTCACAAATGAGTGTTTCTCTGTAGTATATATCAGTTTCTAGAAATGATTCTGCTGTATAATATGGTCTCAATGAATATTTAATGACTAAATAAATTATTAGTCCTTAACTTTGATTAATTTTAACTTATCTTTAAATGAGATAAAGTCTAACCAAGCTTGGTGGTGGGAGACCGAGAGGACATACTTCTAGACCAGTCATTTAAATTTGATCTACTATTACTAATTATTGTATAAAGCTTCTCTTCACATTTAAAAAAAATACCTAGAATTATATTTTTAAAACTCTTTTTAGTAAAATATAGGAGCACAACATACTTTTAATACTAGGGTATTATATTAGCTAACAACATAAGCTCTGAAACCAGATCCCTGGATTCAGATCCTAGACCCACTATGTACTAGCTAAGTAGCATGAATAAGTTTAATTAACTCTCAGTTTTTCAATTAATTATCTATAAAATAAGAATAATAATGACATTTACCACAGGATTGTCATGAGATTTAAAAGAGATAATACATGTAGTATACTTAGAGTCTGGCATATAGCACATGATTAACTGGCATGTAGTTATTGTGATAGTGATGATGTTAACCATCAATTGTATTGCTTTCAAATGGAGAAGGAAAACTGAAATAATGTTTGATGGAAAAAAAATAAGTAAAATAAACTTAATAGTAAGACTGAATTTTAATTATTCAGATGGACTATAGATAACATTACTCCTTTAATTGATAAAAAGGAAAAAAATTCTGTATGATTACCTCTCAGCACAAGCTATCAGAGCTATCAAAGTGACACATCGTATTTTAGGAAAGAAAAACTGAAGCAATTAATGTTCAAAGAAGACAAATAATTCTCTTTTTACTTCTAAACTTGTCCACAAAATCAGTGAAGATGTGATATAGAGTGGTCATCACTGATTGATGGAATCTTTGCCCGAGACTTAGAAATATTCAAAGTGAAAAAGTAAATAACTGATCATATAGAAAAAGTGCTGCTCAACATCATTTTGTCAATATAAACAACAGTATATTTCATGAATCATTCTAAAGTTTTCAAACTTAGAATTGAGTTTATAATTGTAAAATAAATTATCTAATACTTTCCACTGATTGAATTTATTCCAGGTCTTGGTCATGACTTATATTTATGACTTGACAAATCATCTCAAACAAAAACATTTGGATACAGTGTAACTACTTTGTTACAACTGTGCTTACCTTTAATTTCATCCAGAATTTTTATTGATAGGCACAATTATACTGTCTCACTACCTTTGTGGCTCCTGTAGTTGTACCATTTATCTTCTTCCTGCTTATTTATATATTTATTTTTACTTTGAAATCATTTTCTATATTGACTGATAAAAATTTAGGTTTTCTAAAATATTTTTGCATAGTCTTTATTATATCAGGAATTACTTCCTCTGTTAGAACTCAGTTTAATATTTAAAAGGCCCACTGGCAAGATTAGATTTGTATTGAAATGTGCTTATTTTGAACTGAAATAATGGTTATCTCATTACATTAACATCCACGTGGCTGAACAACAGCGTTGGAGACATTGTGGTTCTTACTAGGGAATGTGCGACTAAACAAATTTTAAAAATTCAGTTTCTTTGAATGGATGTGAACTTCAGGCACAGTGTGTATGCTACATGCTATGAATGGCAAATGTATATGTTTTAAAAATAGGCTTGAGCTTTTAAATCCAAAATTAGCATTCAGAAGCAAGTGTTCCATTTTGAATTGTTCATGTCTATGAGCTATTGAAGAAG
This sequence comes from Pteropus medius, assembly GCF_902729225.1. Lineage (NCBI taxonomy): Eukaryota > Metazoa > Chordata > Mammalia > Chiroptera > Pteropodidae > Pteropus > Pteropus medius. Next base: position 17,296,889 of record NW_024356249.1, read on the forward strand.
AAGGAAGAAAGAAGAGCATAAAATTGGATAAATATTAATAGAGTTAGAATTTGATCTTGTTTTGCAATATTCAAAATATGGAAATTGTATAGTAGTAGAAAAATTAGAGAAATGTGTGGTAAATAATTAACCTAGTTCCTTGGGGCCTGGAAGATGATCTCTAAGCTGTTTGAATGTTATGCTGAATGAGTGTCTTTGTTTATCTGAGGTCTTTGGGCCATGTCAGATAGTTTAACAGCATAATTTAAGGCAAGAGCTTAAAGACTGCAGTAAGCCATGTAGGTGGCCAACCATATTTAGGGGATAAAGCCACCCCAAAACTCTGGAATCCCAAGTTCTGGCATACTTGATTGGTTAGCAATAGTCCATATGCATTGTCATACACAATTCGTGGAAATTTAGTATTGTCCGTTACCTCACTGAGAGAGGACAATTGGAAGTTTCACATGTGGAACTTTCTTGGAATTGGCCCCGTGTATCTCTTCCACTGGCTTATTTTAGTCTGTATCCTTTTATTGCAGTAAATTGTAACCATGAGTATATCAGCTTTCAGTGATCTTCTTGAGTCCCTCTAGAAAATTCTAAAACCTGAGGGTAATCATGGAGACCCCAGACTTGCAATTGGTGTCAGAAGTAAGGGTGACCTTGGGGACTATTCTCTAACTTTAGAGATTGTTTGTGTGTGGTTTTTCAGTCTTTTCTCACTGCTTAGAATCTTCAGGACTGTTCTGAAGTTCAAAACAATTTGCTTTTCTATTTCCTACTATTATATCTATTGCAGATATAGATATTTATTGATGATTTGTTATCTTGGTAAGTGCTATTTAGTATGCCTCAATATGTGATCAAACCTAATGGATACTGAAGTTTTTTGTTGTGTTTTATTTTGTTTTTCTCTTGTAAAAGAAATTTAAAATTAAAGGCTTGGTTTAAATTACCTGAATTGGAATTTTAAAATTGCTTCAGTTAATTAGTGTGAAGTCTTTTTCATAATTGTTTTAGTTTTCTTATTGTTAGTTTATCAAAATATCCTTTTCTACATGTTTCTTGCACAAAAAAATTGCATTTAGCCTCCTGTATTGACTATTTCCATATTAACAGATACTTAGAAACAAAACCCCATTGTTTTCTTTCTATAAACCAGATTTTTCTTTCATAGACACATAACATGGCTTAGATGCCTCAAAAATAAAAGCTCCTCATCGTAAAAAGAACTGACTTCATGCTAAGTAGATTTTATTCCCTCACATTAAGTTTCTGGCAACTAAAACAAACACTTCATTGATTTTATGTCGTTTTCTCCCAGACTAGGAAACAATGAGCAAATAACAATGCAAGTAGCCTTAAAAGTTAGTTTTCTAACAAGAAATATTGGTTATAAAACAAGTGCACTCATTTCTTATCAACTAACCCATTTCTAGACTTACATAGTTTTCTTAAATAAATAAAATTTGGATACTTTAAAAGTTACTTTTATGCATTAATAATTATAAATATTTTTTGATGCTGTGCTTTTCTGAATTCAGTATATTGAATATAACAGTCATTTATGCTTCAAATTGTGTACATATGTGTGTGTGTATTAGTTTCCTGTGGCTATTGTTACAAATTACCACAAATTTTGTGGCTTTAATAAACAGAAAGTCATTGTCTTATCATTCTGAAGACCAGGAGTCTGAAAAGCTGTACTCTGGCCCCACCCTCACATCCCCAAGGCTGTCAGGGAGAATCCATTCCTCTCTCTTCCAACTTCTGGTGGCTGTATCACTTTAAACTTTTCTTCCATGAGCATATTAACTTCCCTTCTTTGTATATATAAACTCTGTCTTTGCTTGTCTCTTATAAAAACACATGTGATTATCTGGGGCTCACCCAGATAATCCAGAATAATTTATCTATCTCCGATCCTTAAATTCATCCTATTTCTAAAGATCTTTTTTTTTTTTTTCCATATGAGGTAACAGTTTGCAGGGATTAGGAACCTGATTTCCCCCCGCCCCAGGAAAGGGCATTTTCAGCCTACTAGATAACTCTGTGTGATCTTTGGAATCCCAAATCTATGTTAAACTAATAGCATTAATCATTATTTCTGTGTCTATTAGGCAACAAAGTTATTTTAAATCATGGCTTGGCTTTGTGCTTATTCTGTTATGTTTTCTATGTAACCAGAAATATTTCAAGTATCTATTAAGTAAATAAAATATAAATTTTATTAGGAATATTTTGGGGGATCAGAGATCTTCATTATTCAAGGAAGAAAAAAAAAAAGACCTTGCTAACATTTCCCTTAAAAGTCCTAAATAACAGTCAAAAGAAATAATAGGTTTTGATCTTAAGAAATTATCTAAATTTTACTAAATACTCTTTTATCTTAAGAAGTTTTATTTTCCCTGTTCTTATACTTACTTTAGAAAAATTAAAATTAATCTACTACTTGGTACTTCAAATTACTATTTTAAATGACATACAGCCCTGATGACACCTTGATTTTAGCTCAGTGAGACCCCTTTCAGACTTCTAACCTTCAGAACTATAAGATAATAAATTTGTGTTCTCTCAAGGTCAAAAAAAAAATTAAATGATTAATTCTAATGGCCCATGGTAAAATCTTAGTTGTGTGATAATGTATGATTTTAAAAGCATTAATAGAACATATACATTCATTTATTCTTATATGCCCACTAATGAAGAACTCTACTAGTCATATACAAAAGCCAAAATGTACTAAGAAAAGAGTACATTTTACATAAGAGAAAGGAGATTTATTTTCTATCATTAAGAACTGAAAATTTTGTTGTTTTGAGATTACACCTTAATGGTTGAAAAAATTTGCATTCTTGCTTGTAGAACCAATGAAGTGTGAGACTAGAAAAAAGGATAGAACTATGCAATAAAATGCAATGAGAAATGAGAACAATTAAGAATAAGATGATATGGACTGTTCTTTGTCAATTTACTTCTCTACAGTAGACTAAATTGTTGACTAGGTTTTCACACATGAAGATATTGTAAATATTTATAAATCTATAATGGTAACTGGCATGAGTACTTACGTGTGGGTTGAGTTTGTTGATGATGTGCAGAATTGCCTCAGAGGGTGGCTGTGCCCCTTAGTGCTCAACTGAAATACTAAACAGAAAAAGTGACATTGCAATCTTTGTCAATCATTGTTGACAAAAGTGGGTTTATTAAGAAATTTTATGTGACTAGTTATGAAGGGTAACACTTGCTTTCATGGCCATTTTGAATGATTTGCAAAGGAAAACCTAACTTTATATCTAGATACTTTTGTCTGTCAAATATTTTGCTTATGTAAAAATATATCAGGCTAGAGTGGAGTTGTTTTAAAAAATCAAAATTCAAGTGAAGCATTAGAAGCACTGTCTAAAAAACATTACAATGGAAAAAGAGAGAGAGAACAAAAAGAAATAACTTGAAAATTTGGGGAATAAAAGTCATTTGTATTCTTCTGCTCTTATAATTGTTCTCTAGAATTTTTACCCTAAGAGATGAGTTTAGTAAAATTATCTACAAATAATTTCCAATTTTAGTATCATAAGATGACCAAAAGTTCTAAGGAAACTTCTTGTACCATAACAACCATATCTTATATCCAACAGACTCCTTTTGTTCATTTATAAAAAGGTGGGAGAGAACTCAAGAAAAACTCCTATTATAAAAAGAAAAAGAAAAAGAAATAAAAACTTTGTAATTAAAAGTGAAGACCAACAAAATGAGAAAAGCAAATACTATTTATTTAGAGCTTGCAAGGGAGTCAGCCACCATCACTTGTGTTTCAGTAAGCAGAGGAACAAGAAAGCTTTATAGTGGAAAAAAAGATGGTTTTAGGTATGCTGTGATTGGAAGCTGTTGGCATGGAGGGTATAGGCAAGCTAACTAGAAGTATGCCATTCTATGTTACTGATTAGGAGTACATATTCATCTTTCTCTTGTTGGTCCTAATTTGGAAACATGAAAAATTAGAGAAGTGTCAGTTATTAATCAAGTCCAAGACATTTGTAGCTAATTGTTACAGAAGTTATTATTTATCTTGCTGATTATCACTAGAAATATCAATCTGGCTTTCTGCAAGTCTAATTTATAACAGCTTGGCTTCCTGGATTATTTATTCTAGATGAGAGGTTGATTTCCTGGGAAGGTTGCTGCAGGTTATGGGTCAAAGTTCTATTTTTATAAATGGTTTGGACATTGTTTGTTTTTATATTTGGTCACTCAAAACAAAATAAGTCATGGCCAGGCCCATGGTTAACGAAGGCTGACCTGAAGGCCAGGAGATGGGCTTCGGTGGTACCTTAGGTTTCAGAAACTGGGAGGCTGGACCACAGAAGCAGGAATCCAGGGCATTGGGGAGCTTGGTCAAAGCAACCAGTAGCTAGAAGAATGAGAGTTGCTCTAAAGTTGGATTCCTGATAAGGATTCTGAACTTTGAAGAAAACAGAAGGTGAAGAAGGTGATATTTACTTAATTCCTTCTCTGAACTGAAAGCGCCAAATGGTCTTAGGTTGGGGATACCCTCAAATTACTAACGAAATAGAAAAAAAATTCTATTCTAAGTTATCCTGTAGAACTCCTATAAAATAAGACTGAGAAATAAATCAACAAAACAGACTATCAAACATACTACTACAAAGTGAACTACAATGAAAAGAATTAATAGAAGTGAAAAGCAACAAGTTAATCCCCCAGGGATTGCAGAAATTGCAATAATTCATTAAAAATGTAGAATATCTACATATACAATTAAAATAAATAAAGGATTCACTCAAACATAAGCAGATGTCAAAAAACGATCAAAGTAAACAGCCGTATAGAAAAATAATTTATTTCCTGAAATGAAAAGTAGAATTGTGAAATAAGAAACTCACTAGACAGATTAATTCTCAGATTAAACATAATTAAAAAGAGAATTAGTGAATAGGAAGCTATATAAAAGAAGATATTAAAAGACATGGAGGATAGATAATCTTTTAGTTAGATTAAAAAATGGCGTAGATGATAAAAGCTTCGCTCATCCCCTCTTGTGACCACAACAAAGTTGAGATGGAAACACGGAGCAAACAGCAATCAGAGTCACCTGGGATCTAGATGAACAGAAGCACTACAACAAAGAAGAGAAATAATTAATCAACCTGCACCAATAGAAGGTAGGAGGGGGAAGAGACATGAGGCTGCCTGGTCTGCAGCAGCTGAGTAAGACAAAGGCTATGGCAGTGACAGCTGCAGATGCCTCTTAAAGGGGCCATGTCTGTGAGTGGACTTTCACAGTGACGGACCTGCTCCCTTTGAGCACCAGAGCTGGATTTGCTACTTGGGGGACACCAGGGACTTATAGGGGGACACTGAGTTGTCAGAGCGAGTGCTGGAGGTGAGGCTTTCTCCCAGGCGGAAGTGCCAGCGGTATCCATTCTTCCTCTGTTGAGCCCTCCCCACTCTCTGTATGCAGTACAGTGTTGCCATATCTGAGATATTATCAAACCGGATAACAGAGGTTGCTCTGCTCAAAGAATTCCCTGAAACTCTGCCTCTCCCAATTTACGGCCCCACCAAAGCCAGTCAGTTGTGTCCTCTGGGAGTCTTGTGCTACTTGCTAAGCAGTACCAAGACTCACACTAGTGGCAGCTGATCTTGGTTTCAGATATGGCTTTGAGGAAAGTATAAGCACAGCATTGGTGGATTGCTTGCTGAATCTTCACAGATGACCCCAGAGGGGTACAGGCTGGTACTAAACTTGGCCTGCAGTTGAACCCCTCTCAGGACGGTGCTGCACAAAGCCATGCTAATAAGACCAGGAGACTTAGGAGCTTTGATTAGCACATAGAAACAGACACAGAAAGGCAGTCAAAATGGGAAGACAAAAAAGCAGAAATCATATGAAAGAAGAGAACATAGATCAAGGAAAAATGGAGTCAAGCAATCTCACAGATGCAGAGTTCAAAACACTGGTTATAAAGATTCTCGATGAAATTAAGGGAAGTGTAGATGAACTCAGTGAGAATTCTAACAAAAAGTTAAAAATCACAAAAATGGAAATGGAAATTATAAAATGGAACCAGTCAGAAATGAAGAATATATTATCTGAGAAAAAGAGTATATTAGAGAGAATCGACAAAATGCAGAAAGAAGAGAATCGAAACACCGATATAGAGGGTTGAGAAGCCAAGGACAACCAACCAGAACAGCAAGAAAAAAGCAACCAAGAATATAATCATAATTTAAGGAGCCTATGGGGCAAAATTAAGAGTAACAACATCCATGTCATGGGAGTACCTGAAGAGAGAGAACAAGAAGTTGAATATATATTTGAAGAAATAATGATGGAAAACTTTCTAATCTGATGAAGAAAATAGACATTCAACTTCAGCAAGCTCAGAGAGTCTCCCCACGCAAAATGAACCCAAAGAGACCCACACCAAAACGCCTCATAATTAAAATGCCAAAGGTTAAGTATAAAGAGAGAATCTTAAAATCAGCCAGAGAAAAGCAGTGAGTTACCTACAAAGGAGCTCCCATAAGACTGGCAGCTGATTTCTCAAAAGAAACTATACAGGACAGAAGGGCTTGGCACAAAACATTTAATGTGTTGAAAACTCAGGATCTACAACCAAGAATACTTTATCCGAGAAAGCTATCATTTAGAGTCAAAGGACAAATAAAGAGCTTCCCAGACAAAAATAAGCTAAAAGAATTCATCAACACCAAGCCAGTATTATAAGAACTATTGGAGGGTCTTCCTTAAGAAGAAAAAACATGAATCAACAACATGAATAAAGAATGGTAATAACTACATATTTATCAACAAGCACCTCAAATGCAAAAGAATTAAGTGCTCCAACCTAAAAGTAGGGAAGCTGAATGGATGAGAAAACAAGACTTCTACATATGCTACCTACAAGAAACTTTTTTCAAGTTAAAAGACACAGGCTGAAAGGAAAGGGATGGAAAAAGACATTGCCTCGATGGACCTAAAGGGTATTGAGCTGAATGAATTAAGTCAGATAAGGAAAGAAAGATACCACATGATTTCATGTACATGTGGAATCTAAGGAACAAAATAAACAACAACAACAAAAACAGAAAGAAACTCATAGATACAAAGAATATTTGAGGGCTACTAGATGGGAGTGGGGATTGGGGGGATGGTGAAAAAGAGCAAAGGGATTAAGATGTACAAAAATAGTTATGGAGATATAAAGTGTAGCATAAGGAAAATAGTCAACAATGTTGTAAAAAATACATAAGGGGGAAGAGGGTTACTTGATTTAGTGGGGTGACTACTTCATGAGTTATATAGATCTCTAATCACTACGCTGTACAAGTGAAACTAATATATTATTGTATGCCAACTACAATTGAAAAAACTCATTGAATTGGACAATGCAAATATGAGCAACTAATTATCTATTATACTTTAATAAAGATGGAGAATAATAAATAAAGACATGGAGGATAAACATAGAGGATAGAGTGAGAACGCCTGAATACATCTCAAGAGAACTAAAGAGAAGAGCATATAGCTAATGGATAAAATTCTATATATATTTCTAGAATTGATGACAAGGATGATTCCATACACACCAGAAGCACAGAACATATCTATCATATAAATAAGAAACATATATATTTAATGATACTTTTCTTTCTAAACACAAAGAAAATTATTGAGGAGAAGGGAACTAAAAATGTACACTTAACCTATAAAGAAATGACAATGAGATTAACAGCAGAACAACATAAAGGCTGAAATCCCTATCTTATTGCTTGATTTTCCCTAATTATTTTTATTATAATTACAGTATTTGCTATATACATATATGAAACTTTATCTGACCCATTAAAGCAATTCTCAGATTTGTAAATAACATTTATTTCTCACAGGTAAGCACATTGTTTTGAAGAACTAGACTTACATTGTATAATATAGATATAGCCTATAAATTAGATTGATGTAGTCTAGGTAGCCTAGAATATTCTGTTAAATAGAGTCGATATTATAGAAATTAAATAAATTAATAAAATGTTGATTGAGCAGGTATTTTGTGATGGGATTATTTTAGGCACTGGAATGCATACATGAAAGCCGTGGTTCTTTTTCTTAATTAAAAAAAAGTTTATCAAAGTTATAGTACATTAAAACACAGAAATTCTACATTTTTTATATTTAAAATCTACAAAATTTAAAATTTATATTTTTTATATTCAAAATCTACAAATTTTATATTTCTATATATTATATTCTACATATTTCATTATGTCTTAGATGGCTTGTGAAACTTGTACTTTTAAACTATGTGTATTAAAATTATTGCTATGAATATGTTTTCAAGTGCTACTTAGTAGGTACTTTTTAAATAAACTATGTTATTTTAGTAACTCTTTTTAACAGAAGTAATCTTATTCTAGGAAAGTTTTATTCTTTAAAATAACAATTTCAGTTTGTAGTAATGATCCCAAATCAGAATTTTCAGCTTGATTCTTACATTCAAAATGTAGATATATTTAAAATGTTCAATGTAGGAAAATTAATTTTAAATCTATTTCACCTTTTTTAAAACCTACACAATCTTCCTTCTTAGGTGGAGTGTCTCAAAATGAAATCAAAGTACCCCTAAAATCAAAATACATCAAATTAATATTTATCTACAGGTATTTATGTTAGAGGTTTGCATTCATAATTTAAAATGGCTACTATTCACACCAAAAGAATTTACTAAGCACCTAATATGTGAAAAACACTGCGGCAAATGCTTTACATACATTATCTCAAGCAATACCAGTGACAATCCTCTGAGACTAGTATTAGCAAAGAGCTGTGTTCCACATTCAGTAGAACTGAAGTTTGGGGAGGTTGAATAACACACTCTGTTTCACATTCAATAGAACTGAAGTTTTGGGAGGTTGAATAACACACTCTGAACAACAGATCTGTTGACAGTAAAGATTTGAACTTTACGATCTGTAACTAAAGTCAATACTCATAAGAGCTACAATGTGGTGTTATGCATGATGCATTTATCTGTATTCCTTTCTGAGTCTTTAGGGGTTAGACACCTACCATATACAAAAACTAGCATTCCATAGACTGTTTCCAAATGGTAAGCACCAAAGCATTACCATTTTTTTTCAATTTATTTCCACTTTAAAACCTATATTAAAAAATACATATGCTATTTTTATTGCGGATAAAATGATCAGATTTTAAATGTCTTGAGACCAGAGATTGTGTTTATATTCATTTATTTTGCCCTAGAAACTATCACAAGCTTTGCCACATAATAAGTGATAGGAACTCTATCCTTAAATACGTTCAATATTCGCTAGCTACCCATTCCATGTACGTTGTATGCAAGGCTAAAGGTTGGTAATAGCTCTCAGACATACAGTTGTCCATTTAATACTAGTTCTATTGCAAGACAAGTTTCACACAATGTGCAGTGCTTTTAAGTAACTCACTGTAATTTTCAATTATAATTGTAAACTGATAAAAGCATGTCTGGAAAATGAATTTATGTAATTTCTTATAAGAGAGGATTTGAAGCAGCATTTTATGGTTGTGTTCACTTGAGAATGTTTTCCTCTAGCTCTATTTTTCTGGGCAAAGGATCAGAAAATTAAACATTCTAACAAAAAAGCTTGATGTGGAAGAGGTAAAGGGACATAAGCCAAATTACATATCTCCCTCAATTTGGAAGACAAATATTTTTTGAAATGAAGCGATGTCACTTTTCATTTTTTTTTTAATTTAAACAGGTTTTCTTATTTTCTCTTGGAATTGAATGCTTAGTTCTGTGTAAAGTTTTGAAACTTCAGAACTATAGATCTCGCAAAAGAATATTTTCTGTACTTTAAAACATACTAATGATTATTGCTAGGGAGGGAAAAGTTTTGCGTTGCTGCCTTCATCTGTCCTTTTATGTTCTTCTCTCTATTCCTTTCCATTCTTTCTAATTGTTTTTTCAAGTGACTTCCTTTATGAAATCATGTTATGTCTTCTTTTGTTTATTTGTGGGGGTGTGTGTGGTGTGTGTGTGTATTCCTCTCACTGCTCATCTATTCTTTGCTTTATTCTTTTTATTTGCTCTTTTTTCTCTTCAGGTTCTCTTGATGTATTAGTTTCCAATTGCTGCTGCCCAACCGTAAAAAAATAATAATAATAAAATAAAAAATAAAAAAATAAATAAACAGAACTTCAATAGTTCTTCTCTCACTCTCTCAAGTGTATTTTACTTACACAAATTGTACAAGTTAAACAAAGTGTAAACACTTTGTCTTTAAAGAAAAAGGCAAAAACCTTGACTATACTTTCTATTATTTTGCTAAAATTGTAAAGTTAATAATGCAATATTACAGAATTGACCATCTGATTTATAAAAAGGTTAAAATAAAGTCTGAAAATAATATTTCATTGGCTCATGTGCTCTGTTTATTTTAATCTTCTGTTTCCAAGGGAAGATGTACTCCATCTTCTCCCACATCTATATTGTATACTCCCGTGGCTTCAGTGGAAAAATTACTCCCTGGTAATTATTTTGTGCTAATTATTTTGTGCTGAGAATAGGCCCAATTTTGATTGTGACCAGTTAAGTATCCTCTTTCTTTTGTTCAATACCCCAAATAAATATTTAAGACTTCACTCTATTTATCTCAGTTCTTTTGCGAAGACCAAGACTGGTTTAATAATCAGTTTTTCTTTGTTAAATAGGATAGTCAAGCCTTTGAGCACTTTAGAAAAATTCATATTTCCTAAAGAACCAATTTTAATTTGTGGTAATAAATGTGTATAATATCACTTAAGAGCTCTTTGTTCATGTCAAATTGAGGATCAGAGAATTTTTCTTTGGCTTATATTCTTTCTTATATATTTTTGTTTGTTTGTTTGTGTTTGTCCTTTTATAAATAGGATGATTTTTTAAATGAAGAAGTAACAGTGTCTCTTGAGGATTATATTGCTTTCATTTTTAGAGAAAAACAAAAATGTTTTTGGTAGTTTATTGATCTAAAGCTTTGGGTAAAGTTT
>NW_024356249.1:17308238-17332066 GCF_902729225.1 Pteropus medius
CATCTCTGTCCTTATTGATAATAGTCAATCAAGTGTCCAGAATGCTGGTTGCATTAAATTAGAAAAGTAATACTCTTAGATAATCCTTAAATTGCACAAATACAATCTTAAGAAGAATATTTGATTATATTAGCACAGCCATATGGTGTGTCTGAATTTGAGAATATCCTATGTTTAATTTGCACCTGATAATTTTGAAAAGAGGTTTGGAAACCTGGTCTTTAGAGCCAGACAAATTTAATATTCATTTCCAACTTTGCCACCTATTAACTGTTTGAAAACCAATGGTTTTCGATATTTTTCAGTAATAAAATATTGAGAAAGAGTTGAATGACATCGTCAAAATGAGAGGATAAGAGCTTTCAACATCTTTTTCCAAAGAACACCAATGTTAACAATCAATCATAGATAAGAGTGCCTTTTTGGAAGTCTGAGAGTCTAGCAGCAAATATCTAACACGTCATTGGAGAAAAGAAAAATTCAAGATTGGGGGCATTGAAGATTGTAAAAGGAACTTTACCTGTGTCATCTCTCCCCTAAGGCATGTAGCTCAGTGTCAAATCTTCTCAGCCCATATTTTTTTTTTCCCATGACAGAAAGTGAGAGGACATTAGTGAGCCTTCAGTTTGCTAGTTATGCAGGATCCTGCCAAAGAGAACCACCCACTTCTTTTTCACCTCATATGTAATGTTGAGGTATGCTGCACAAATAGCGGAAGTGGGGGCTTGGGAAAATAGCAACAGGGCCTCTCAGAAGGCATCAAATGGACGTGGACACTCCTAACTGCTTTGGGAACTCTATCAGAAAGCTTGTTGAGGAGACACTGGAAAAACCTCATGAGTGGATCCCTCCAACTGGCCCACGGGCACTTCTAACACTTTGTGTACTCCATCCGCATACCTTCTTCAGTGGCCAGCACCCTGTGCATGCTTTCAAGATTGGTGAAAGCCTTTGCAGATAGCTAGTGAGCATGCTCAGAAAACTGGCCTGATCCTGTGAGAGAAAGCACACAAATTTGAGTATACGGCACCACACTAAGGAAAGCAAATGAAGGGCTTTCAGCAATGACTTCGCTTTGAAGGACTGAGATAAGGAATATAATCTTAAGAATTCCACTCTCCCACAAGTTTCCAGTCAAGAATGCTAAGTAGATAAATGCTGTGCTCACCTCCTCTCACAACCATCATTGAGAGTCATCAAAGTCTAGTTAAACAGAAGTCCTATAACTAAGAACTCACAAAAGAAAGACTGGTAGGAGGAGTTGGAATATAGAATGAGCTGTGGTTAAAAATCAGGAGGAATATTTGGATGCAGAGAACCACGCAGAAGAACAGGGGCTCCCAGCACCACATCAGATTCCCCAGCCCAGGGAACTTCTTTTGCCATGAAAAGAAGTCTCCATAACTTCTGGCTGTGAAAACCAGCAGAAATCATAGCTGAGAGAGATGAAGTGCTACTGGAGTCCCAAACTTTCCTCACTGATGAATTCAGTCACTCAGCTCCAGTGCTGATGCAGCAGCTCAAAAGATGCCAGGGACATATGTGGAAGAAATGAATTATCTGAGTTTAGAGTGAAGGTTGGAAGAGAAGGATTCTCCCAGACAGAAGTGCTGACAAAGCCACTGTTCTTTTGTTGAACCCTCCCACCGACCAGTCTACAAGCATAAGCAGGTGCTATGTCTGAGTCAACCTGGCTACCACCATTTGCTTCACCTTGGTGATTCCTTGATACCCAACCCTGCCCAATGTGTGGGCCTATTCAAGATGCTTCCAGTGGCTTTTTCATACAGTCTGTCATGAGGCTCATGCTATGGGCTTTCCTAAAACTGCAAAAGTTCACAAAAAGAAGTATCTAGCCTCGCCATGCCCTGTACCTCTTTCTAAGCAGCTCCAAATCTAGAAATAGAGGCAGCCCTCCTCAGTTCACAGCTTAGCCTCTCCTAGGCACAAGTTGCAATCATCTGCAGATTACTTTGTAGCTCATATCAAATGGCCCTGAGCAAGGCACAGGCAGCGGCTGACCTTGACCTGCACCAGATCCCCAGAATCAACACACATAGTGGCAGGCTTCAAACCATAGCAGAGCACATCCACAAACAATACACAAAAGGCAGACTCAGCAGGCAGCAGAGCTTTGCAAAAACTAAATCTATTCCATAGAGTCAGTCCCTGCACAACATCTTCTCCACTGTAATCATGGTCAATTCCCATAATCAATTAGCCTGAAGGCCAATTCCTCCCATTGAAGTGCCAACTGAAATAATGCTTAAATATAAGAAGAAGGCACGCACAGCCCATTCAAGGGACACACTTGTAACGCCCAGCTCAGATGACCAGGGAAACTACATCACTAGATCCCAAAAGACACTTACTACATAAGAACACTCTACCAAGACTGGAAGACATAGCAGCTCTATCTAATACAGAAAATAAACAGAGAAGTAACTAAAATTAGAAAACAAAACAAAAAAATGTGTCCCAAATAAAAGATCTGAAAAAAGCTCCAGGAAAAAAAACTAAACAAAGTGGAGACAAGCACTCCACCAGATGCAGAGTTCAAAAGACTCAGTGAGAACTTCCACAAAAAATAGAAAACTAAAAATTGAGATAGAAAACAAGAAAGAACCAGTCAAAATTGAAGAACACAATAACTGTAAAAAAATATATTAGAGAGAATCAACAGTAAATTAGATGAAGCAGAGAACTGAATTAGTGATTTGGAAGATAGGGTAGTGGGATACACTCTATTATAACAGCAAAAAGAAAAAAGAAATTTAATAGAATTAGGAAAACAATACACAAACAAAACCAAAAGTTTTACACAGAGACAGAAATTATATAAAAGAATCAAACAGAAATTCTGAAGCTGAAGAATACAATGAATGAAATGTTGGGAAAAATGCATAGAATACATCAATAACAAACTTGATTATGCAGAGGAAAGAATCTGTGAAGTAGAAGATAGGTCATTTAAATTATCTAGTCTGAGGAAAACAGAGAAAAACAAAATAATAAAGAGTGCAAAAGCCTATGTGAATTATTGGACATCATTAAGAAAAACAATTTGCATATTGCTGGAGTCACGGAGAGAGATGAAAGGATTAAAGAGGCAAAAAGCTTATTTAAAGAAACAATTACTGAGAGCCTCCCAAATCTGAGGAGAAATTTGATTATCCAAATTCATGAAGCTTATCGGTCTCCCAGAAATTTTAATCCACAAAAATCTTCTCCAGGACACAATATAACAAAATTGTCTAAAATCAAAGACAAAGAAAGAATTTTAAAAGCAGCAAGAAAAAATAAAAAAATTCACATACAACAGAATCTCCATAGGCTATCAGTAGATTTTGAAGCAAACACCTTTCATTCCAGGAGAGAGTGTGGTAATATAATCAGATTGCTGAAAGCAAAAACTGCTCCCCAAATATACTTTACCTGACAAAGCTGTCCTTTAGAAATGGAGAGATAGACTTCCACACAGACAAAAGGTGAGGAGTTCATCACCACTATAACTGCCTTACGAAAATGCTAAAAGTTCTTCAAGTTGAGATTAAAATGTGCTTATTATTAAGTTGAAAATCTTCCCCCAAAGGCCTGCGTGTCCTGCATAAGGAGATTTGGAGAAACATGGCAGAGTGAGAGACGTCCCCAGATCTCTCTCCTCGAAATAACGATAAATTGAACACCTGAAACTCAACAAAAACACCCAAACTGCACATCAGCATGTCTGAACGTGGGATCTGCGCATAAGATTTACCGAAGGTCAAAACCCTGGGTGTTGGGCAGTGGACTGGGAGAAACAAAGAAGCTGCCTCTTGCAGCCACCAGAGCTTTCTGTAGGAGGAGGAGGAGGGGAGAAAGTGCAGTGAGTATTCCTGCCTGGGAGAGCTGTGAGCTCTATGCGGCCAACGGCAGGGCCCAGTCATCAGGGCAGAAAGCAGAGAAACAGCCAGCAGAAAATAATAATTGATTTTAACCAGATACGGTTGCTGATCCCCCAACTCCCAACCATGAGGGCTTCTCCCCTCATACTCCAGGACCAAACATTGCGGAGCCCCAGCGGAATCTGAGCAAATGCTACCGAAACTGTTGCTAATGCTGATAGGAACAGAGACTGAAGATAGCAAGCATGATTAAATATCTACAAGAAAATAAAAAGGCATTATTAAGGCTTTATATAAAGCAGAGATCCAAGAGGCTAGACACCACCTACTTGAAACCAAAAGAAAAGCACCTTCCTTGCAGCAGGCTAAGGGGAGACCTTTATATAATAAATCTTTCTGGAAAAAAGCAGAATACATTTCCATTAATGCCCAGGTGGAGAAATAGTCCATTAAACACAATGAACAACCAAGATGACAAGACATCTCAGAAAGAAAGAGAAAATAAGCTTACAAATATGGAACTTAAATGACAGGGAATTCAGGACAGTATTTTGGAAAAAACTCAATGAATTCCAAAACAAGTCATATCAAAAATTTCAGGAAATAAAAAGACATCTAGATGAGCAGAACAAGAATATTGAATCCTTCAAAAGAACAGAATAGATCTTCTGGAAATAAAAAAACAAACACTGCAAGAGTTGAAAAATGAAAGAGCATGCTTGGAAAATAGAGTCGACCAAATGGAGGAAAGGATCAGTGATATTGAAGACAGAAATTTAGAAATAAATCAGAAGGAAGAAAAGAGAAATCGAAGAATGAAAAATAATGAAAGAGAAATTCAAAAACCTGCTGATACCCTCAGGGGAGAAAACATAAAAATAATGGGAATTATTGAATGCGATAAAAAAGAGCACAGACTAGAAAGCATTTTCAAACAAATAGTTGATGAGAATTTTCTAAATCTAAGGAATGAGCAGAAGCTTGATAATTGTCAATAGAACACCCAATTATCTCAACTTAAAGAGCCTTCACCAAGACACATTGTATTAAAATTACCAGAAATCAATAACAAAGACAGAATAATCAGGGAAGCTAGGGAAAAGAATATGGTAACCTACAAAAGAAAACTCATTAGATTATTGTCGGACTTCTCATCACATACCTTGCAAACCAGAAAGGAGTGGAATCAAATATTCAAACTATTAAGTGAAAGGAACTGCCAGCCTAGAATGTAGCCAGCTAAGCTCTCCTTTAGATATGAAGAAGAAATTAAGACCCTTTTAGACAAACAAAAATTGAGGAAATTCTCCGCTATGAGGCCTGCCCTACAGGAAATACTGAAAGGGGTCAGCTCACCTAAAACAAAATGTAAAAAAAAAAAAAAAAAAAAACATAATTAGGAGTAAGTTGACTATCAGGCAAATAGAAACAGAGGAGTATATCCTTTACTAAAAACAGGGCATTATAAGCTTAAATAATAAGAATTGCTATAGCATACATAGGGACAGCATACATAGGGACAAATTGAGACAATAATGACTGAAAAGGAGAGGTTTCAAAGATCCAAATTCACAAAGGGGAATGGAGATAAGGCACGAGCAGAAAAAAAAAGATGCCTGTAAATATGTAACTACCTTTTACATATTCGTAATGGTAACCACACACAGAAGATTCAGAACTGAAGTATAAAACATAAAACAAGAAGAATCTGAGGGAAAATCCACAAAAGCTAACCAAAATAAAGAAAACAGAAACACAAGGACAAGGAAGCAATGGAAACACCGAGCTACCAGAAAGCAACAGATAAAATGGGTATAAGAAGACCTCATATTTCAATAATCACTTAAATGTAAATGGACTGAACTCACCAATAAAAAGACATAGAGTTGCAGAATGGATCAAAAAACAAAACCCAACCATATGCTACCTTCAGGAGACACGTCTCAGCTACAAACAAATATAGACTCAAAGTGAAAGGGTGGAAAATGATACTTCAAGCAAATGGCATTCAGAGAAAAGCAGGAGTAGTGGTACTAATATAGGATGAAATAGAATTCAAAATCAAAAAGGTAAAGAAAGATACTTAGGGATATTTCATAATGAAAAAGAGAATCATGCACCAAGAAGACATAACACTTATTAATATCTATGCTCCCAATCAGGGACCCCTGAAATATGTAAAGCAGTTGCTAACAGGATTAAAAGGAGAAACAGACCAAAACACGATTGTAGTAGAGGATCTAAATACCCTACTATACTATCGGATATGGACAAATTATCCAATCAGAAAATCAATAAGGAAATAACATCCATAAATAGACATAATTAACATTTACAGAGCCTTCCATCCCAAAACAACTGCTTACACATTCTTTCCTAGTGCACATGGAATATTCTCAAGAATTGACTACATACTGAGACACAGACATAGCCTCAACAAATATAAGAGGGTTGAAATCATACCAACCGTAGTCTCTGATCATAACACTTTGAAATTAGAGATCAACTGCAAAAAGAAAGCAGGAAGAACCACAAATACATGGAAATTAAACAACAGGCTACTGAAGAATAACTGGGTCAGAGAAGAAATAAAAAGAGAGATCAAGAGATACATAGAAATGAATAATAATGATAGTATAACATATCAAGACTTTTGGGACATGGCAAAAGTGGTCATAAGAGAAAATTTCATATCATTACAGGCCTACCTCCAAAAACAAGAACAAGCCCATATAAACAACCTAACACTTCATCTTAAAAAACTAAAAAAGGAAGAACAAATGAGGCCTAAAGTTAACAGAAGGAAAGAAATTGTCAAAATTAGAAATAAACAAAACTGAAAATAAAAATAAATAGAAAAAATGAATACAACAAGGAGCTGGTTCTTTGAGAAGATTAATAAAATTGGCAAACCCCTGGCTAGACTCATTAAAGAAAAAAGATAAAGGACACAAATAAACAAAATGAGGGATGAAAGAGGGGAAATTATGACTGACGTCACAGAAATACAAAGGATTATGCAAGAATACTATGAAAAAGTATATAATAACAAATTTAATAATCTAGAAGAAATGGACCAATACTTAGAAAAATACAATCTTCTTAGACTGAATCAAGAAGATCTGGAAAATCTAAATAGACCGATCAGCACTATGGGAATTGAAACAATCATCAAAAACCTACCAAAAAACAAAAGTCCAGGACCAGATGGCTTCACCAGTGAATTCTACCAAACATTCAAAGAAGATTTAATACCTATTCTCCTCAAACTCTTGCAAAAAATCAAAGAGGAGGCAACACTTCTCAACATATTTTATGAGGCCAATATTACTCTGATACCAATCTAGTAAAGATAACACAATAAAAAGAAAACTACAGACCAATATGTCTCATAAACACATATGCAAAAATCCTAAAGAAGATACTAGTGAACCGAATACAGCAACATATTAAAAAGATTATACACCACGACCAACTGGGCTTCATCCCAGAGGCACAGGGATGGTTCAACGTATACAAATCAATTAATGTAATATACCACATAAAAAAATTTAAAAATAAGAATCATATGATTATATTAATAGAAGCAGAAAAAACCTTCAAGAAGATACAGCATCAGTTTATGATCAAAACAATTAATAAAATCAATATAGGAGGAAAGTACCTTAACATAATAAAGGCCATTATGACTAATCCTCAGCCAACATTATACCTAATGATGAAAAACTAAAAACCTTCCCTCTAAGATCAGGAACAAGGAAAGGCTGTCCACTATCACCACTGTTATTCAATATAACATTGGAGGTCCTAGTGAGCGCAATCAGACAAGAGAAAGATATAAAAGGCATCCAAATAGGAAATAAAGAAGTCAAACTGTCATTATTTGCATATGACATGATTCCTTATATAGAAAACCCTAAAGAACACACAAGAGCACTACTAGAAACAATAAGCAAATACAGTAAAGTTTCTGGATACAAAATCAATGTTCACAAATTCATAGAGTTCCTATACACTAATAATGAAGTGTAAGAAAAAGAAGTGGAAAAATAATTCCTTTTCCAATTGCAACAACAAAAAAATACCTAGGAATAAATTTAATGAAACATCTGAAAAGTACAAAACTCTATGAAAAGAAATCGAAGAAGGTACAAAGAAATGGAAAGATATTCCATGATCTTGGATTAGAAGATTCTGCATAGTTAAAATAACCATGTTACCTAAAGCATGATACAGATTTAATGCAATCCCCATCAAAATTCCATTGGCATTTTTTAAAGAAATAGAACACAAAATCATCCAATTTGTATTGAAGCACAAAAGACCTTGAATTGCCAAAGCCATCCTGAGAAAAAAGAATGAGGTTGGAGGCATCACTCTGCCTGACTTCAAATTTACTACAAAGCAACAGTAATCAAACGGCATAGTATTGGCAGGAAAACAGACACATGGACCAGTGGAATAGAATCAAGAGTCCAGAAGTAAACCCATGTTTGTATGGGCACATAATTTTTGACAAAAAAGCCAAAAACGTACAGTGGAGAAAGGAAAGCCTATTCAATAAATGTTGCTGGAAAAATTGGAAGGCCACCTGCAAAAGAATGAAACTAGACTGTTGTCTATCACCACACACCAAAATTAACTCAAAATGGATTAAGGACCTGAATATAAGACTGGAATCAATAAAATGCATAGAAGAAAACATAGGAATTAAACTCAAGGACCTTGGACTTAAAAAGGATATTATGGCTTTGATCTCAAAAGCAAGAGGAGTAAAAGCAAAAATAAATAAATGGGACTATATCAAACTAAAAAGTTTCCACTCAGCAAAAGAAACTGTCAACAAGATAAAGAGACAGCCATCCGAATGGGAAAATATATTTGTAAGCAACGCCTTCTATAAGGGCATAATATCCAAAATATACAAAAAACTCATACGACTCAATAACAACAAAAAAGCAAATGATCCAATCAAAAAATGGCAGAGTACCTGAATAGACACTTCTCCCTAGAGGACATACAAATGGCCAACAAATATATGAAAAGATGCTCAACATCACTAGCTATTAGGGAAATGCAAATCAAAACCACAATGAGATATCATCTCACACGTGTTAGAATAGCTATAATCAACAGGACAAGTAATAATAAATGTTGGAGAGAATGCAGAGAAAAAGGAACCCTCGTGCACTGCTTGTGGGACTGCAAATTGGTACGGCCACTATGGAAAGTGGTATGGAGGTTCCTCAAAAAACTAAGAATTGATCCAGCAATCCCTCTACTGGATACTTACCCCAAAGACTTGAAAATCCATATCTGAAAAGATATTTGCACACTGATGTTCATAGCAGCATTATTCATGGAAGCAATCAAAGTGTCTTACGAGATGATTGGCTAAAGAAGTTGTGGTACACATATACAATGGAATATTACTAAGCCATAAGAAGAGATGAAATACCGCCACCTGCGGCAACATGGATGGATCTCGAGATAATCACGCTAAGCGAAATAAGCCAGACAGAAACAGTTGAAAATCACATGATATCACTTATATGTGGGATATAAACCTAAAAGCAACAAATGAACAGGACAAACAAATAGAGACTCATGGACATGTTCGATGGACTACTGATTTTACCAGCGGGTAGGGGGTGGGGGGAGGGGGGAGATAGACAGGGTAAAGGGGGTCAAATATGTGGTGACAGAAAGAAATCTAATTATGGGATATGAACACGCAGTGTAAATATACATATGCCTTACTGTTAAAGTGTACAGCTGAAATTTACTGGATTTTGTTAACCAATGTCATCATAAAAAATAAATTAATTAATTTTTAAAAAATTAAGAAAATAAAATAAAAAATAAAATAAAATATTGCATAAAAAATAAAATAAAATATGCTTATTAAGTAACATGAAAACATATTAACTATGAAAGACTATTGTAAAGTTAAATATATTTAAATTTAGTATACTTACTACTGTAATGTGGTTTGTTAATCTTTTAACTCTAGTATAAACGTAAAAGCATAAAGTATTACAAATAGCTAGAGTTAAAATAATGTGATAATGCATTCACAATACAAGATGTAATTGAGACATTAAAAACAGAAAATGTGGGAAAGAATTTTATTAAATAAAGTTTTAAAGAATTTTATTAAATAAAGTTTTTGTATGCAGCTGAAGTTGTTATCAGCTTAAAATAGACTGTCCTATCTATAAGATATTTTATGGAAACTCATGGTAACCATATTACAAAGCTATAGTCATTATAACAATATGGTATCAACATAAAAACAAACACATAGTTCAATGGACTGTAATACAGAACCCAGAAATAAATCCATGTATATATATGATCAACAAATATATGACAAGGGTGCTAAGAATACTCAATGTGTAAAGGATAGTTTCTTCAATAAATGGTGTTGAGAAAACTGGATAATCAAATGAAAAAAAAAATTTGACCTCTATCTTACACCAATCACAAAAATAACTTAGAGTGTATTAAAAACTTAAATGTGTGATCCAAATAGTAAAACTAGTGGAAGAAAATATTGGGAAAAAGGTACTTGACATTGGTCTTGGCAGTGATTTTTTGTACTTGACACCAAAATGCAAGCAATAAAGCAAAAATAAACAATCGGAACTACACTAAATTAAAAAGCTTCTGCACAGCAAAAGGAACAATCAGCAAAGTAAAAAATAAATAGAAGATTTTCAAAATTGTGCATGTCAAATGTCCACAATTATTTTAAGTAACTGACATGTAGAAAATTATTTTCTAGCTGACCACCATAAAAATAGTTTATATAGCAACGACAGCTTTATTAGTTGGATTTCTGAATATATGTTTGTGAAATTCCAGACTCGTGACACAGTATCAATAATAGAAACTAGCTATTAAACCACTAAACACTGAAAACATTAGTGATTATTTAAATAGCAAGACTCGGTTTATGTTTATATAGTGGAGCCATATAATAAATCAAGCAATCTTCTTTCTTTTTTTCCCCTTAATTCTGGTTTTCCTGTGAGTGTTAATGGTTTCTAATCAAGCAATCTTCTTTCAATGAGAACTAGTCTTATTCTCAATTTCTTTATTAACTCCTTATATTTAGGAATTATGATTTTCAGTTCCAGAGTTTTGAGAGTGTGTTCTTTGGTCCTTAAGGGTTCTTATTATGATTAAATTACTTTTTAATGCTTCCTTCCATTAATTATGTCTCTATAATAGCCACATGTTCTAGTTCAGTTTGATTTCTATCTTGCCAGCAACTCTGCTCCCATTGAGGGCTTGTGATCTTTCTCTGCTTATTTATTTTCATGAATAAACTTCTGTCACTATTTGGCAGTTGAGACTATTTAGAATTTTTCTGGCAGTGGCAGCTCAATAGCCATTGGATAGTGTGGCCTAGTAGAAATCAAATTGGCAAGCTGGACCTCTCTTTACGTGATTTTGGAGAACAGAGAAAAGTTAGAAAAGTTCGTTTTCATATGCAAAGAGGAATGGATTAACTTTAGCCCAAGTAATTCTTAAACTTAAACATGTGTCAGAAACACCTGAAGGACTTGTTAAAACTAAAACACAAATTGTTGGGTTTCAACTCCTGATTACTTGATTCATTAGGTAAGAGATAGACCCCCAACCCTAGATCTGCATTTTTAACAAGTTCCCAGGGAATGTAGATGCTGCTGGTTGAGAATCACAAATTGAGAAAACTTGCCTTAGCCCTACCCTGAAACATATTTTTGATGCTGCCTGAAAGAATGGCTGTAGATAACTCTGAGAACTCTGCATACGCCATGTAGTGACTAGATTCTCTTTTTTACCAGACTACTCAGGCACCCCTGAACTCTTTTAAAACTAGGCTTTGCCTTTTGGACTCCCATGTTCCTCTCTGCAGTGTTCAGTTTTAACAAGAATCCTGCTACATTGGTTTAGCCAGAATCTCCGGTCCTCCATATCTGATCACCCTGAACATCTAATCAAGGTTCCTCACCCTCCACCATCCCACAGGTGATATCTGATCACCCTGGCCTGCCTTCAGCAAGAATCCTATTATGTCGATTTAGTTAGAATCTCCTCTTATCTCTGAGGTTTCCTCAGTAATTTTGCATCCATTGACCCCCAACCTGTTCCCCAGCTATAAACTTTCCACTTTTCCTTGTATTCATAGTTGAGCACAATTTTTGTATCCCATTTCAAGAATTCATTGTGTTAATCCCTGATCTTCCCTTGAATAAAGTCTTTCTTATTATCTTTAACAATTCTCACTGAATATTATTTTTTCATTAATAACGTGAATAATATATTTTTTAACAGTAGTCAGAGTCTATTCTCTCTATTCTTAAAGATAAATCTGTTCTACCAGTTGATCTACTCCCCAGTACATACACTCTTCGAAATATGTAACTCACGATATCTGTCTCATAAATCACTTGCCAAGTAGCCAGATTTTATTTTTTTGGCAAGTATCACACTTTATACCTGAACCTTCTTCAACAGTTTTCAAAATAACAGCTTTATTCAGCTCTCTAACAGCTTCCAAAAGTTGGCTCGAACATGATTTGTTTCCTGAGGAATCCCAGCAGGAAATCATGATAAAGAGAAGAATTAGGAATATTTGCTCAGATTATTCAGACCTTTCTTTTCTCAGAATCAAGCTCCATATGTTTTCTATCATGACATGCTAATTTTCTGTAAGAACTCCTTCTTCTTTCTTCTTCCAGTGGTTTTAACTGGGACAATTTTGCCTGTCCAGAGACTTTTGACACAGTATATTTTGTGAGCTGTTATTAGAATCTAGAAATAAGAGGCCGAGGATGCTGCTAAACACCCTGCAATGCACAGAACAGCCCCCACAATGAAGAATTACCTCATTTCAAGATGTCAATAATGTTAAGTGTGAAAAATCTTTCTTCAGAGAAGCGGTTGGAAAACTATAATCGTTGGGGCAAGTCCAGTTTCATAACTGGTTCTGTAGGTAATGTTTTATTGAATCACAGCTATTTTCATTTGCCTACATAAAGTCTATGCTACAATAGCAAAGTTGAGATATTTTGACAGAGACATATGATCCACAGCCTAAAATCTTGTCTTTTACAGAAAAAAGTTTGTTAACTGGAAGTGATCCCTTGACAAACATAAAAATCTTTATCATAATCACTTGGGAAATGCAAATTCTGGGAACAGACTTTAGATCTAATGATTTGGAATTTTTGGTGGTGGAACCCAGCAACCTGTATTTTAACAAGTCCTCCAAGTGATTCTAATTTAGGCCGAACTTTGAGATTACTTCCATAGAGTATTATATTCTATAAAATATTACCCAGATTAGCTTATCATTTATAATGTGATAATTGTTTTATTTCTTATTGGTATACTTAGCTATTCAATAAATATATATTGTTAGTTGATCTTGTAACAAGGCAGAACTAAGACTAATAAGATCTACAATTTATCTTTTCAAACTCCAAGTCTATGCTGCTTTATAATAGAGCGAAGTCTTTTAGCCATCTGTGGGTCTAGTAACTACTTCTCATTACAATACAGATTAATGTGTCCCACTTTGTACTTAATAAATTAGAATCTCCATTGATGTGATTTGGGTTACTATGCTTCAAAGAAGCATTCCAAATAATTTGACATCAGCCAGAATAAGAAAGAATAGAATTAAACAAGACTTTTTGATTTCTAGGGACAAAAGAGTGAAAAGTGGAAGTCAAAACTTTTGTTTATTTGTTTTTTAATATAGAAATTTGAGACTAACATTGCAGTTAATCAACTACTCTACTAAATGGAGAATTCTGAGTTTTCAAAGCACAAGCACTCCACAAAATATCGTTGTACTAATAGAGATGAAAATTTACTAAATTTGGCTTAAAACAATGAGAATATTCATCATGTGCTTTAAGCTGCACTCTGGAGGTACATGACTCAGTATTGATTATCAATGTTATCAAGGACCCAGGCTCATTCAGCTCTTCTCTCTTTGCCATCCCCAGGATGATGGCTTACCCACCATCTCTATCTAATTCTATTATGGCTGCTGCAGCTTTAGGAAGCTTGCCTCCTTCACATGACAGTAACATCCAAAATTAGAAGCAAAGGGTTGCTGAAAAGAGATCTTTTTCTTTCACACCTCTTTCATTGTGGAGCAGTTCTCAGCAGATGTCCATTATGTACTATTGACTGAAATCAAGTCCTGTGCCCACTCTAAGAGCAGTTACTGACAAAATGTGATGGGAAAATATGATTGGAGTAAAGTATGATTTATCCTTTTAGACTGGGTATATTAACTCTCAAATCAAATCAGAGATTGGCTCCCAGGCAAGCAGGCAACAAGCAGGGCCTAATACAACAATGACCACTAATAAGCTATTGAAAGTAATTTATTTTCTAATGATTGAAAATGTGTTTTAGAATACTATAGTTCTTAAGGTCACCTACATGAACACAATTTTCATGAGATCTCTCTCAGATACAGAACCATAAGCCTGGACAATTTTATGCAAGTTTTATTTCTCTTGGTTCAAGATCTTCACCTTCACCTCCCTCATTTCACTCCAAAACTTGTAAATGTCATCATTTAGTTCAGAAGGCTGTCTTCAGATATTTAACTTATCAGAAAACCAGATTAAGAAAGTTAGGATTTTTTTTAATGTCAATAAACATATTTTATTACATGCAAGTTTCAGAACATGCTTAAATATCTCCAAGTTTTATGAGAGTGTTTTACATATCATTTATTCAAGAATATGAAATAGTTTCATTCTTGGGAACAAGTGATTTTTATACTGGGCTCTCCCAACTTTTGATAATGATTTTAATCATTTGATTATAAAATTGCAAAACTGATATAGTTCAATATTCCATATCAAAAATGTTAAAATTATGTTAATTATTTTACTTCATATCATGTTAAAACTTAAATTTTAATATTTTTCTTGAAATTCCACTAATGACCAGTTGCTGAGAACCCAAGTTTCAATACTTTTTCCTAACATGGGAATGAGTTATATTAAGTGACACAGGCTTTGTTCTTTTATAACCAGTGTGACATATCTGTGATAGAGATGACCTGCAATGAAGATACAATAAAAATGATTTTATTAGAACTATAAAATGGCTTTTTCTTTTTACAAAGCTGCTTAGAGACATTTCTGATTACACATATGTAGAGGTTTATTTATTTATTTATTTATTAAAACCTGAAATATATGTATATACTCTTTTTTTTCATTTACTGGTGACAAGTTTTCATTTAAGAAATGTAAATTTTTAATCCAGGCCTCTTAAAAACAAAATGTTACCTTTGTAACCAAGAAACAAGTTTCTCCTTTCTCATTGAAGAATGTAATTCATAATTTAATTCCCCAGGAACTTACTATGGGTAATAAGAGATTTACAGTGATTTGACACTGTGTCTTAGCTATGTTGTTGCCAATTGTATTTCATGTTTGGGAGAGTTTCTACTCTATAAATTGATAAACATTAGAATTCTGTGTATAATTTTATAGAAGCTGATAATTATCTTTATCTTTCTAACTTGTTTTGCGTGTTTAAGGTTTTATAAACTTGAAACAATATAAGTGTTAATATGTCATTTGCTAATTATGAACTGGCTAAGAATCTTACTGTTTTTAATATTTTATTTATAGGATTTCCTATTCCCTGATTCTCTAACAACAAGAATTAATGAGTATGAACAAGTGATCAAACATTATCTGTGCTACAATAAGAAGCTGAACATAGTTTCTGCTGCCATAAATTTTCCTGTCCATATGGGAAAGGTACAATATTGGCACTTAAACTTGCAAGTCCATCTGCACAGAACCTAATTTTCCTAGATGAGGCAAAGCTTTCTAAATCAAGCCATCTGTTTGTATGCCTTAAAAAAAACCTGTAAATAAAATAAAGCAATATGTGCATGTGAAAATAGAGATCAGAGTTAGCTTGACATTTATTTAAGGCAATAAAGAGCCAATTATCATCACATATTGATTATTGTCAAAAGCATTATTTTTTGATACTTTGGACTAATAATTGTTTCCTGTAACTGTAAAGACTAGTTACTACATATATTAATTGTCAAAATCCAAAGTTCATGAAGTTAGAAAGGACCCCAAATTTTTACCAGCATGACCAGCTACTCTTTATTCTTGGCCATTGAAGAACTGTACTTATTGCTTTTATCACTGTATTTTATAAAAATATTTCAGAAAAAAATTAACAGAGTACATGTTAAATAAGAAAATATAAGAAAGGGATATAAATGAATTACTTTGGGGAAAGTTGTGTCAAAAAACTTAATACCTGCCTGTTATAAAGTAGCTTTAATATATTGTGATAAGCAGAATTCTAAGATGGCTCCCATGACTTTGCCCATAGATGTTAATCCTGTATTTATGTTACCTTATGTGCCAAAATTGATTTTGCTGATATAATAAAGGTTAACTAGCCAGTTGACTTTAAAACAGGAACATAAATCCAGATGGGCTTAATTTGGTCATAAGAACTCTTTAAAAGAAGAGAGTTTTCTCCAGCTAGTAGTGGAAAAATAAGTCAGAGAAATGTGCTCAGGCTAGCCTGAAAGAAAGTAAACATGCAGTTTTTGAATTGTTTATGGTGCTACATGGCAAGGAACTGTAGGTGGAATCTAGGAAAAGAGAACTGTACCTGGCCAACAGCTAGTAAAATAATGGAGACCTCTGTCAGCACTATAAAAGAGTCACAAACTTTTAAAATACTTTGTCCTTCTCCTTTTAACACTCATGGATTGTTATGATACGTGAATGCCAAATACTCTAAAAGTGGCCTGACTTCATATAGTTTTTCTGTTGTTTACATATTTGTTAGGAAGATATAAGAATAGCCAATATTTCTAGGATAGCAATGGTGATGTCACTAGGTACACATTTTACATACATATATATATATATATATATATATATATATGTATAGATATACATATATATATATAGTTTATTATCACAGCAATATGAAATAAATTGATATGCATTTAGTTATGTGGATAATAACTTATATATTGTAATATTTAGGTATAAATACTAGTTCACACTCAGTATATTTTACAAATGTAATTTTTTCCTTAATTTATTAATTTTTAAATATACATTGTCAGCAGGTATAATAAATTTTTACAAAATAAGTACAATTAATCATAATAATATTTAAAATACTCAAGTTCAAAGGCATATGGACCCCCACACTCGCTTTAGATTGGATTTCTCAGTATATAGGGTTCTCTTGAACTCAAAATTTTCTTGCCACATTCCAAGTTGAGAGCTCACCTTTTTAAATTTCACATTTTCCCTCAGGCCTCTTCAGTTCTTCTTAGACTCCTGTGGATATTCTCCTTTTTCCCTTGACTAGAATTTGGGGATATTTAAAAACAAAAAGACACTAAGGGATTAGTTGCTATTTAAGCACTACTGTATATTGGGATATAATGTGCAGGGCATAGGACAAACCCAGGAGGAGTCTTTGGTAAGGTAGATAGATTGGGAAGAGTGTTGTTGTTGTTGTTGTTGTTGTTGTTGTTGTTTTTAAAGGAGAAGTAAATTATCTGTTTCTTCTCATCTTCCTACCCAAGTGGACATCAGAGCCAGGATTAAGTGCATTCTAGGCTTATTTAAATAGTACCTCTATCCAAAAAATGCATACCTATCTATTTATCATTATCTAAACTTTATATAACAAAACACTTTTATTCCATAGTTAAAAAATAAAGTCTTTAAAAAGGTCTTTAAATTTTAATATTTAAATAATGTGCATCATCAGAATAATTAATATACCAGATCTGTTCCCCTTTTGAAAGAGAAAATGTGCTGAAAGTCACCATAGTGTTGAGTTGAGAAATGTAAATTTCATTAAAGATAATAAAGGAGTCAAAAAGAAATATCAATGACTCAGAAAAGAGTTTTTCACCTCGAGCAATTTTTCTAATAGCTGCACTATTTATCTTAATTTGTGTGAAAAGGAAAGTTGAATATTGAAGGTAAATAGAAGCTATACCTGGGCACTTGGGTATGCAAGATATGCATCTGGGCAGCTTGAAGGAAAGTATAGTTCACAACTAACCCACCTTCCACTACAAATCTGTCTTCAAAACAACTCTGAATAGTAGGTCACAGAGAAACAACTTCTGTAAAGTCTTCTCAAACAATATTGGCAAAGTGTAAGGCTCACACTTAGTGAGAAATGTAAAACATCATTTTGTTCCAAGAGATTCAGTGTTAAAGACTGGGAGTGTGACTGTTTGGCAACACTCCTGCTAATCAGCTCTTGTGCTAAGATTGGTTAGGAGAAAGGTATTGGTGAAACCTGGCATGATGTAGAAGGAGAGAGATGTGTAATGGCTTTCCCCAGGTTTAACATATTTTGGATGTTTGATCTTTCCATGGAAAATTAAGATACAGAGAAGATGGCTGGGCTAGTGCTGCCTTGTGGTTTAGAGGACCTCAACAACAAGTTTCCTGAAGTTATAATCTATTTGCCAGAACTAAAAAATGTGAAAAGATTGATCTGGAACTGGAACACCCTCACTGAAATCTGTAAAAATGAGGATGCTTATAGGATCCTTCAAATAATTTCACACAAGAGCCCAAGAGAGCAAACTCACAGAGAAGGCATCGAAGATCTTATCCAGACGGATGGTGACAACTGAGAAGGGAATTTAAGAACAAGTATAGAGCTATTTGTTCCTTTTCCCAACATCCCTTCCATCTTTCTCATTCTAACACAGTAAAGCATGTAAGTAGGCTTTTAATAGAAAGTATAAAGCAGGTATCTGAAAAATAAGAACCCTTCCCTGTATTCAGTCAGGATAAGTCAAGACTTCCAAAAGGGAGAAAGTAGTTGGACTGCAAATAGTTTGAGCTTGGAATATTAAAATAAATAATTTTTAAAATGATAAAAAAAAAACTCATGTTATTTACTAAAATGACAGAAAATAGCACTTCAGTGCAGTGCAATTTAAGGTAGTGACAAGAGAAAATAAAATGATTTCTTATTTATACTCACTGGGTTGTCTAATTAAAAATACAACACAACAAAACAAAATAAGTGTCACTTAAAACTTATAAGCTAGGTATATTTATCAAAGCCTTCTAGATATAACCAGCCAACCTGTGAAATAGTCTAGATATCCAACTGCCAATAATCAATTTGTATTTACCTCACTAATGTATAAAAGTACTTTGTATCATCTAATAAAAAACACATTTTAGATTTAAAAATGATTTTATGTTAAATGTTTTCTATTGAGTTCTCAACTAAGTAGGAAATGTAATTTCACAAAGTTTCTTTTTTTGTAGCATTCTGTTCATTTGAAGTTTGAGGATACTGAACAAATGCAGATGATAATGATTCTTAGTATTTTTTTCCAATGATTCAGTTACAGCAAAGATGAAGCTTTTTGACTGTTGTGATTAGTTTTCATGAAATCTATTAAGAAAAAAAAAAAGAAAAATTTAATATCAAGGTAACATTAGTATCTAAATAAATTGCTTTGTTGATTAAAAAATGTTTTTGAGGTAACTCCATCAACTACATTAAATCAAGAGTACATATTAAAACCACTAATATGTAAATATTATTTCAGTAAATTTATTATCTCTTTGAAAATAATCTGTATTTTCTTGCCATATGTTTACTTTTACATCTTAATTATTCCTGCACACAAATTCAACAATTCCATTTTTGTGCAAAATGTTTTAACCTTAAATTATGTTTTGATATGGAGCCATGGAACAACTGATTCTAAATTTTCCTCATGTAGTATTAGCACATCTACTAATTATAACAGTAAACGATGATATGAGTGACTGCTGAGTGTATTTGTGATACATGGGAGTGCAAAAATATCTTGGTCTTAGTGATTTAAATTTTGTAATCGACAAAGTTGGAGAACAAGATCTCTAAAAGTTATACACTCTGTTTTAAAATCAAAACAGTTTTCAAAGTTAAGAGAAAAAAATATCAGAAACACCAAATAGACAACAGATCATTAATCATAAGATTATGGGATTTCATTTTCTTTTAGAAGCAAATTGTATCTGTCTTCCTAGCTAGTCATTGAAATTTTCATTTTATTAAGTGAAGAAAAGCCACTAATGTTTCATAATCAGATAAAGGTAAATATTAAGTCTTTAAAAACTTCTTCAAATACTTTGGATGGCACATCTGTCATATTTTCAGTATATACATGATGAGCTATAGAAATGTTCATTATATTACTGACATCATCAACAAAACTGAACCTACAATAAATATTTTTCTTTAGAAAAAGATTATTTTATGAGTAGTACATTGTGGAGGCAACATTATAATGAAAACCAAGAATGACAGTAAAGAGGAAATACTTTCTAACACATATGACTTTGAATATTTCCTATCCTAGATTCAGAAAATTTCAAAAATATGTATGTTTTAGGTGATATGCCTAAATATAAAGGCATTATAATATAAATATATCAATTTTATTTTTATATTTATATAGTGTATTATGGTAATTTATAATTATAAATTATAATATAATTATATCATCATATTATATTATATTACATTATAATATAAATATATCAAATATTATTTTTATAGTTATATAGTGTATTATTGACTATTGCATAGTGAAAAGAGGGAGTCAAGAAATAGGGTTAGAAGTTTTTTCAAATAAAATAATGATTTTGGACTAGTCACATATTCAATTTTAATGTCAAGTACTTAATCTGCAAAATAGAAATAATAATACTGACCTTCTTGATATATTGGGAGTATTAAATTAAATTAAATAATATAGATGATGGCAATTAAGAGCACTTGAAATACAGAATGATACCAATAAACTTATTTATATCAGAACATCATTATATATATACAGTAATATTAGCTTTATTTGTTAGACTCCAGTTTTATTAAAGTTTAATAGTTGTTAATATATACAATGTTTCTTAAAATAAACACCTAATTTCATTCTTTATGATGGTAGAATACAAGTTATTCTAAAGGCTACTTTGTAGTTTGAAGTTGAATCCTTAAATCAGACAAGAACAAAATTCCTTTACTGTATTGAAAGGGCTTAAATAAAGTCCAATTTATGCAAACAGCAGTATACTTCTTCTACAACCAGTAATGTAGGTGTAGCAAACAACTTTTCTTCCCCTACTGATTTTACATGAAAGGGCACAGCATGAGGCAACCTTCCCACCTAGAGGCTGCCCTAATTCATTCTAGGTCATAGAAGCATAAGGGATCATGCAATATGTATCTCCAATGGAAAGAATGATCTGGATCTGCCAGCTATTCACCATTGTTCCTGTGGCCCATAGAAATGGTATGACTCAATCCAAAGTGAAGGCTATTATACCATATATCTAAATCATTCTGACACAGAATTTATTTTCCAAATTTAATTCTCTGAATATGTTTTGATCTTTTACATATAGCAGCACTTGTGACTATAGATGATTTAGATGAAGTTTATGACAAGACCCCTGCCCATAAGGAGCACAAAACAAAATATGACTAGAAATTGATATCTATTTTAATCAAATGGATTAGACAATCAATGTTCTAGGCCATCAGAGAAAACAGAAATTAGTGTTGATTCCAATAACCTCAGAAAGCCCTCTTCAAGTAAGGTTGATTAGAGTTAAATCTTGAAGAATGGCTATGATTTAGATATGTAAAGAAGACTAAGAAAATAATTTGAAGGAAGAGTAGAATGCAGTGAGAGACTATCGTGTTGAAGGTGAGTTCTGGGTTCTGTTATGAAACATTCTGGCTAATGCAGAGACTTTATGTTGGGTAAGAATGATGATTGATGAATTGGAAGGAAATACAGGTAGGGTTTTGAAAACATAACTTTACAGGAAATAACAATAAGTTATAGTATTTTGAAATATAAAATTACTCGGTGAATCCAATGCTTAGGATATTATTCTAATGACATAATTTGGAGTAGAAGGATATTAGAAGGAAGAACTTGTGAAGTCATTGCCATAATCTAGATGTAATGTGATATAAAATTGAAAGTAACATTAAAAAGAAAACAATTATTGAGATAGATAAAGGAGAAGATACACATTAAATAAACTGAAAAAATAAAGAACTAAGATGCAGAGAGTTTGATTAATCTAGTTAGATATTAAAATTGAGAATCCAGAGAGCCTGGCATCCAGCGCTAGATTTTTTTCCATTAAATAATAAAATATACCATGATGATGTCATGGTAACAGGAGAAACTCATTCAAATTTTTTATGTGGTTGACCCTTGAACAGTGTGGGTTTCAACTGCATGAGTCCACTTACATGCATATTTTTTTCAATAAATACATACTATACTGCAAATGTATTTTTGTTTCCTTATGAGTTTCTTTACATTTTTTTCCTCTAGCTTACTTTATTATAAGAATATACTATATAACATATGTGCTAATTGACTGTGTTATCAGTAAGGCTTCTGGTCAACAGTAGGCTATTAGTTGTTAAGGTTTTGGGGAGTCAACTGTTATACGTAGATTTTCAATTGCATGAAGAGGGAGTCGTCGCCCCTAACCCCCACATTGTTCAAGGGTTAACTGTATTTATAATTTGTTGTCATTAATACTACTTGTCTTTCCTTCACTCGACCTGTTTGTTCTTTTTCCATCTAGAAATATTAAGAAATTTTTATTAAAAGTGCTACTGAGTCATGGGTAATGTTGATGATAAGTAGAATTTTTTAGCAATCTCAAATACAAATATGTTTCTTCATAGGGTATTTGTATCAATGGTATATAAAGCATTTGTACACTATCTGTCACATAAAGTCCCCCATAATTGTAGCAAATATTATTATCATGGAGTATTGATATTCAAATATTTACATCTGTAAAAAAAGTACTAAATAAAGCCTGTGTCAATTTCCATTAAAATATTCATTATTTGCTTTTTATCACTTTCTTTAACATGCTTTTGTTCTTCTTTCTTCTTGAAACATCTTTTCCCATTCTCCCCTCCAGTCTCCTCTACCTGACTAACTCTTGCTTGTCCCTCAAGACTCAGTTAGGCTTTGCTTCTTTTGCAATCATTTTCCTGACCCCATTATGATGGATTGGGGTCCCATTTCCTCATAGTGTCCTCTAATCTTTCTTTTATAACAAATATTATACATATATACTTTTATGGATTACATTCTCCAAATTGTGTATGTATTTTCCACCACTGTATTCCAAGCACCTAGCATAGTACTATCATCGCTGGGGCCAATTGGAGTTCAGTGTCCCCCAAGGAGGAGGGAGAAGAATAACAATGGCGCAAAAATGTAGTTAGCATTTTCCCTCGGTTCTTCCTCATTGGCACAGTGAGGAATCATAGGTCAGTGAGATTTAGAAAAGATTTATTAAAAGTATATTTTAGAAAGACAAAGCATGCCCCAAGGAGGCACATGGTTTCAGTGATGAGAGCTGCAACAGAGTGCCGTAATAACAACCACAACAACAAGAGGGCAAAAGGGGCCACAAAAATCACAAAAGCCCACACAAAAGGCCACAAAAGGGCAAAAAGGACCCAGAAGTGAGAATGTTTGCATTATATCTGGTCCATGATGGGTGGTTCCAAAGGCATTCCTAGGTGAATGGCAAGTGATATCATTTTGACTGACACCTTTGCCTAGTGTGCATGTGCTTACCCAGAATTCAGTCTCTTATAATTAGATTCAAGAACTTTCATGCATAAACATGGTATTATATTGAAGCTTAAATTGTAGGCAGATTAGGGTAGTACCTTCTGCACAGGTGTCTATAGCCAGCTAAGACTATGGCTGTCCTGTATTTTGTCTCTGGGGATGCAGGAGGAATTTTCTAATTACCAATAAATTGGGTGTTCTTTGGGTATTCTCTGGGCTGGGCCCCTATTCCTTTGCTCTCCCTTTGCTCA